>NC_051184.2:56445777-56522108 GCF_013339695.2 Rhipicephalus sanguineus
AAAAAGCACAAATACTGTAAAGGCGTTTATTGACGGCGGGATCGACGGCGACGGTGCGCAGCGACGACGGTAACGACAGAGCGCAGGCTCACGAGCAAGAGCACGAGGGGCGTGCTCTCCGATAAGAGGCGAAGAGGGCGACCCACTAGAAGGCGCTCAAGAGGACGGCCCATTACAGCGTTCTAATGCTTCTGTACAATTACCCCGGGTACGCAAAGGGAGCCGCCCGGCGACCTAACAGCTGGTCACTATGAGCGGGTCATGGTAGGGCTTGAGGCGCTCCACGTTCACAATGCCGCGCCCTCGACGGCGCATGTCCGAAGATGGCTCAATGGGTTCAATCAAGTAGTTGACCGGGGACGTGCGTTCGACGACACGGTAGGGGCCTTCGTATTTGGGCAGCAGTTTGGAAGAGAGGCCAGTTGCAGCGGTCGGGACCGAGAGCCACACGAGCGCTCCAGGGAGGAACGTGGACTCAGAAGTGGTGGTGCCACCGCGAATGCTCTTCTGCCGCTCTTGTTCGTGCGTTGTAAAGGTCTTCGCAAGCTCGCGACATTCTTCAGCAAGCCTGGCTGTGTCCGAAATAGGCGCACATTCAGATCGATCCGGCCTGTAGGGAAGGAGGGTGTCGATTGTGTGCGACGGGTGCCTGCCGTACAATAAGAAAAATGGCGAGAAACCAGTAGTGCTCTGAGAGGCTGTATTGTAGGCGTACGTGACGAAGGGCAGAATGACATCCCAATTTGTGTGGTCGGCTGCGACGTACATTGAGAGCATGTCACCGAGCGTGCGGTTAAAGCGTTCGGTGAGGCCATTCGTCTGCGGGTGGTAAGCAGTAGTTTTGTGGTGAACGACGTTGCACTCTTTGAGAATGGCTTCGACGACTTCCGACAAGAAGACACGGCCTCGATCACTGAGCAGCTCCTGGGGCGGACCGTGACGCAGCATGAATCGGTGGAGCAGGAAGGAGGCCACATCGCGCGCTGTAGCCGCTGGGAGGGCGGCGGTTTCGGCGTATCGCGTTAGATGGTCAACAGCGACGATGGCCCAGCGGTTACCAGCCGAAGTCAGAGGAAGTGGTCCATACAAATCGATGCCCACGCGCCCAAACGGACGGTTAGGGCAAGGTAATGGTTGTAGAGCTGCTGGCGACACGTGCGTTGCAGGTTTTCGGCGTTGGCAATCGAGGCAGGAGCGAACGAACTTCTGCACGTAGCGGTACATCCCTCGCCAGAAGTATCGTTGTCGAATGCGGTGGTAAGTTTTGGATACCCCAGAGTGCGCGCATTGCGGGTCAGAGTGGAAAGCCTCGCATATTTCAGAACAGAGACTGCGGGGTATCACTAGTAGCCACTGGCGGCCGTCGGCGTTATAATTGCGTCGGTGCAGTAGGTTGTCACGAATGGCGAAATGGTGGGCTTGACGACGCAACGCGCGAGTGGGTGGTGTTGCCGACGGATCCGTCAGCAAGTCGATCAGCGAGGTGATCCATTTATCCTTGCGCTGTTCGGTAGCAATGGTGTGAACGTCGATTGAAGCAACAGCTATGTGAGATACTGAGCAGGGGGTATTGTCGTCAGGCAAGGGAGACCGCGAGAGGGCGTCGGCGTCAGCATGCTGGCGTCCGCTGCGGTACAGCACGCGGATGTCGTAGTCTTGCAGTCGAAGTGCCCAGCGGGCGAGACGGCCTGAGGGATCCTTCAATGACGACAGCCAGCATAGTGCATGATGGTCGGTGACGACATCAAATGGGCGACCATACAAATAAGGTCGAAACTTTGTAAGGGCCCAGATGATCGCCAGACACTCTTTTTCCGTGACTGTGTAATTGGTCTCGGCTCTGGTAAGCGTACGGCTTGCGTATGCCACGACATATTCGGGGAACCCTGGTTTGCGCTGCGCAAGAACAGCGCCGAGGCCTACACCGCTGGCGTCCGTGTGTACCTCCGTTGGGGCCGTAGGATCGTAGTGGCGTAGTATGGGAGGAGACGTCAACAAACGACGGAGCTTTGCGAACGCGTCGTCACACTCGGACGACCATGAATTTAGGGGTCCGTTACTTCCAAAGGAGCTTCGTCAGCGGCGATATGATGGTGGCGAAGTTTCGTATGAAGCGTAGAAAGTACGAACACAGTCCTACGAAACTGCGCAGTTGTTTGACGGACGTAGGTTTGGGAAATTCGGCCACGGCCCGAAGCTTGGCCGGATCGGGAAGGATTCCGTCCTTGGACACGACGTAGCCGAGGATTGTCAGCTGCCGCGCTGCAAATCGGCACTTCTTCAGATTCAGTTGGAGGCCTGCGTTGTGCAAACGCGTCAAAACATGCCGCAGACGTTGGAGATGCGTGGAGAAGTCCGGAGCGAAAACGACGACGTCGTCCAGGTAACACAAGCACGTGTGCCATTTCAAGTTGCGCAGAACGGTGTCCATCATGCGCTCGAAGGTCGCGGGCGCATTACACAGACCAAACGGCATGACGTTAAACTCGTACAAGCCGTCGGGCGTGACAAAGGCTGTCTTCGGTCGAGCGTCATCCGCCATGGGTACTTGCCAGTACCCCGATCGCAAATCAAGAGATGAAAAGAATTCGGCTCCTTGCAGACTGTCAATCGCGTCATCGTTTCGCGGCAGCGGGTAAACATCCTTGCGAGTGATCTTGTTGAGCCGTCGGTAGTCCACACAGAACCGCACGGAACCGTCCTTCTTCGCAACGAGAACAACGGGAGACGCCCATGGGCTGTCCGAGGGCCGAATAACGTCGCGTCGAAGCATGTCGTCGACTTGTTCATTAATGACCCGGCGTTCTGCTGGAGACACGCGATATGGACGTTGCCGCAGTGGTGTTTGGGCGCCAGTGTCGATGCCATGGGTAACAGCGGAAGTGCGGCCGAGAGAAGTTTGCCCGACATCGAAAGAAGAACGAAATTCTTCCAGCAGGCACAGAAGTTGGGAACGCTGGACCGATGTGAGGTTGTCTGCAATGGAGGACCTAAACACATCAGCAGGTGACGAATCGGACGTGGAAACAGCACTGAGCGTACGGGAACTGGCGCAGTGCGTGTCACCCGGTGCGTCTATAACTTGGGCGTCTTCGAGAGGTTCCGCTCTGCCGAGACATTCCCCTCGCACCAACGTAACAATGAACGGGGATGGGTTGGTCACAAAAATATCCGTGTCGCCCTGAGTGATTTCCACGGTCGCAAATGGCACCAGCAAGCCTTTCCTAGTGAAAACGCGGTCACATGGAGAAAGGAGTGCAACGGCGTCGCAGAAACCGGTGCAGTAGACTGACACAGCCGTTGACGAATTTGCAGGAACTGTGATGTCGTCTTTGACGAATACCTTGGTCGCAGCCGATGAACTGTCTGCCGGCGTCAAATCTGAGAATGGTGAAATCTCTATTTCGGCTGGCGCGCAATGAATGACGGCGTCGTGGTGGGAGAGAAAATCCCATCCCAGGATGACGTCGTGAGAGCATGAGGAAATTATGATGAATTCGACGGCGTACAGAGCGTCCTGAATGATGACACGGGCTGTGCATACCGCCGTCGGGTGAATACATTGGGCGCTGGCTGTACGGAGGGAAAGACCGGAAAGTGGCGTCGTCACTTTTCGTAGCAGGCGGCTTAGTTTAGCTTCCATAACGGATACGGCGGCTCCAGTGTCGATAAGGGCAGATGCGCGTACACCGTCCACAAAAACGTCTATTACGTTCGATGGGCTTCGCTGAGGGCTTTCGCAGTTCGATAGCGTCGCAGCCCTTGCCTCGTGGACTGCGAAGACTAGTTTTCCTGGTCGCGTGCGACCGGACGCGGGCGCATCGGCGACAGTGAGCGAAGTCGGGGAGAAGGAGAGCGCCGAGTAGATGGAGCTTGGCGTGACGTCGGTGACAGAGGCGTAGGTGGGGCGTAAAATGTGCGCTTCGTCTGGCTGGTGGCGGGCGACACGACTTGAGGCGGCTGGACGCGATTGCAATAACGCGCCACGTGACCGGCGTAACCGCATGCGAAGCATATGGGGCGGTTGTCAGGTGTGCGCCATCGGTTTGCTGGAGCAGGGCCCGCCCATGGCGCAGGACGTGATTGACGGGGTAGCGACTGATATGACTGCATCGTGGGCTGCGGTCGTGGCCTCTGCATTACGTCGGCGTAGGTAGCCGGCACAGCCGCTTCGAAGGACTGATGTCTAGCGGCGGCTTCGGCGTAATTATGTGGGGCTGCCGTAGGTATTACTGGGGACGTCCTTGCGACAACTTGGGCATAACTCAGTGGTGCAGGAGCGGGATGGTGCTGGTGGTATTCAGGCATGACCTCCGCGATTTCCTGCTCAATCGCTCGACGGAGGGGAGGGAGAAGAGTGGTTGACGGCTGGTGAACGTACTGAGGTTGAGCAAAGTCCAGCAGAGAGAACTGGCGCGCGATTTCCTCGCGCACGAATGACTTCACCTCTGCGAGCAACGCGGAGTGGTCGGATATGGTCGACAAGCCAGCGAGCTCGGCGTCGCGGGATGGAGAGCGACGGGTCATCGACCGCTGCCGGCGCAGTTCCTGGTAGCTCTGGCAGAGCGTGATGACCTCGGCCACTGTGCTGGGGTTTTTGGCGAGCAGCATCGTGAAGGCATCGTCGTCGATGCCTTTCATAATGTGCCTCATCTTGTCAGATTCCGACATGGTGGCGTCGGCTTTCTTACACAAATCGAGGACGTCTTCAATGTAGCTGGTAAAGGTTTCGCCGGCCTGCTGAGCTCGTTCTCGCAAACGCTGTTCGGCCTGCAGCTTACGGACGGCAGGGCGGCCAAACACGTTGACGATGGCGGTCTTGAAAGCGGACCACGTCGGGAAATCGGATGCGTGGTTGTTGTACCACATGCCGGCCACACCCGCGAGGTAGAAAACCAAGTTGCTGAGCTTGCCTGCTTCGTCCCATTTATTGGGGACACTCACCCGTTCGTAAATCGTGAGCCAGTCCTCCACGTCGGTGCCATCCGCGCCGGTGAAGATAGGAGGGTCGCGGATACGGGGGACACCGGGACAAGCGGTCGGGGCAGGAGGCGGCGCTTGCTGAGCGGCGTCTTGCGGCATGGTAGATGGCACGGTACGGGATCGAAGCTCCAGGGGCATCAGATGGAGACCGAAGTTGTGGGGACGGTACAGCACTCTCCACCACTTTGTAAAGGCGTTTATTGACGGCGGGATCGACGGCGACGATGCGCAGCGACGACGGTAACGACAGAGCGCAGACTCACGAGCAAGAGCACGAGGGGCGTGCTCTCCGATAAGAGGCGAAGAGGGCGACCCACTAGAAGGCGCTCAAGAGGACGGCCCATTACAGCGTTCTAATGCTTCTGTACAATACAAATAATTCGGAAGAAAAAAATTCTGGAGCGCTCGACGTTGGTTTCGAACCGTCGACCCCTCGCTCCGCAGCTCGCTGCCTTTGACAATTGCACCTTGCCTAATTGATTCTCGAGAATACTAACGGCAGAATACAAACGGACGCGGCGTTGAGTGAAAGGCACGATACGCCACATGTGGCGAAATTAAAATTATGCGAGACTCGGGCGATGCTACATCGTTGCCCGCGCTGCGTTTGCGCCGTATCCCTGGCGTACCACACTAATTTTCCATTTTGGTGTTGTAACGCCACGCCACTCGTGTCCAGTTGACAAGGAAAAATAATGTCCCGTGGCTCGTGGTGGCGCGAGCTATTGGGAAGGCTTTGGCTCCTGTAGACTTATGCCACAGGAGGGAAGAAACGAGACGACTGTATATATGTTACGCCGCGACCTAAATCTTGAGGCCAAGTTTACAGCCGAAACGCTCAAGAAAGACACCCACAAAGAACAGAAACGCACGACACAAGCGCTGACTAACGACGGCTTTAATATTTCATACGGCAATGAATATATAAGCCCAAGGCAAACTTACGGCTCATGCGCCCAAAACAATAGCTCTAAACCAAAATGTGTAACAAGGATGATAATCATTTACATACGCGAGGACATAAAATCATATTCACATGGGTGCAGCAACAAAGAAGTTAAGGGTGAGAAAGACAAAGAAGTGCGTTTGTTATGTAATTTTAACCTCAGGAATATGTACCTACTCGAGCCAAATGAAGTTTTGTCTTAGCGACCAAAATCGACGCCCACGGGGAACGCGAGCCGTGGCTTCCCGTGCCACTGTCAAGCGCCGTCTTTATTGAGGCCACGCGCTCTGCGGTTTTGTTTGCTGCCCAAAGGAAGGCGCGGCAGGGTCGTAGGACAACGCGAACGCAAGGGCCCCTGAGTGGCTTGTGTTCTGCGCTTGTGGCCTCGGTGCTGGCAATTTTTTGGGTTCCCAATTGCACAATCGTCTAGTGTTTCGCCTGAGTTGGGATGTGCGCCTTCGAGTTGTACTTTCACATACAGGACAAGCTCGACCATGCCTTCGCGATTATCTCTTGAGGTGGAGTTTTGTATGGCTTGTGCTTTCACCGCAAAGTTTGCGTTGATGCTATAAACCACACGAAGGTCACTTTGCTCGCTCTAGCGCCCGCTTTTGCGAAAGCAGTGATCTGCTAGCTTGAAGAGCGAAAGTAGGGGTTAGTTGAAGTAACACCTGTGACAGTTCGCGCTCGTCCTATATATACCGGTGCGTTCTTTTCATGCGCCCTTCTTTGCGTTTGAACAGTGCGCTGCAATTGTAGAGCTGTGGCAGTTAGTTCGCACTCGCCTTACGTGTATTGTTTTCCTGTGTCATTTGTGCTTAAGCAGCGCGCAGTAAGTTTCTAGTCGCTTGGCGTTCTTCCTTTGGCATTCCAGTTTCTTGTTATCCAATTCATTGCTGCGGTCTTGAGGCGAAAGTCTGACTTTTTTCTATAATACACATCAATCAGAGCCGGTATTGTGGCATTGGTTGAAGGCCTACATTCCTAAAGTGCGGGCTGTCACGTTCTTGACAGTGTTCGCCTTGTTAAAATGTCACAGTCTTTGGTCTGCCTAATGCTTTGGCAGACAATTTAGCAGCTAATGTCTGGCATAGTGTTGACTGACGTGACTGACTTTTGCGCGGTGTAAAAGCTTCCTTGGACGACGCTTTCCACGGCGTTGAGCTGACTATTTTCTAACAGCCAAGCTCTTTAGCAGGGCATAAAGTGTGTGATCATGCCAGAGAACTATCATCATCATAAACATGTTTGCGCCACAAAATTTGGCCAGATCCTACTGCACACCGCTACGGCATGGCTTGTAATAACCCTAAGAACGAGTACAGAGAGGTAGAGAAAGAAAGACACCACCAGAGGGACGGAAAGAAAGATGCAGACATAGAGAAAGAGAATTGTTCTTGCCAAAAAAGTGTTCATAAGCGAGATTCCAACCCGCGTACCCTCGTCCCGAAGGCGAACGCCTGACCACTCGGCTTTTCAGGCACGCTAGCAGAGCATTGTACAGCCTTGTATAGTATTGTGTATCAAGAGGGTGTGAAAGTGAGCGTGAAGAGAAGAGATTTGAAGTTGAGGATGAGGGAAAGGAGGAGGGGAGAGAGTAGCGCGTAGCACAGAATAAAATGATGGAGAGAGGACTAGAGAAAGAAATGCACAAAGAAAAAAGATACAGAGACAACATCAACGAAAAAATAGAAATGAGTAGACAGAAAGAGAGAAAAAGATAGAAAGAAGGAAGCATCAGCGTCGTCTAGCGAACAGATACCGCACCACCTGCCAAGCCCCGCATGCGCAGTAGCTAAGCCACGTCCACCGACGGAGGCATCCCACGCAACCTCCGCTCTATTGTGCATAGCTTCACTGCGTACTCCCGAGGAGAAAGCCGCGCATCTCGAAGGTACACGCGTCGGTGGACGGCCATTACGAGCGGCGACGGGTCCGTGTTTCGATAGGTCAAGCCTTGCGCGACCTTTAGATACGCTTTTAGATAACTGGCATTTTAGAGACGCATTAGAACCCCAACGAAATCCTTCCTTTATTAGTGCGTCAGAGCTTTCTGGGTACGCCAGTCGGCAACGGTAAGCGTGCGGAACATGACAAGGCTTACGAATAAAATTAAAGCGTCGTCACTGTTTGCTGTTGATTTTATTCAAAAGCGGTACCTAAAGATCCTAATCGTCATCTTCGAGTAGTTGGAGACGTAATAGCTAAAAGTTTTTCCTACTCGAAAAACGCCACCGACAAATTGCCTGGCAGAGTATGGCCTCGAGCACGGATAGACTACTGTGTATTGAAACGAAAGCAATGCAAAAGTTTCGCTACCTTTTAAATGAATTCCTCTAAGTATCCAACGGCCATACTTGAAAGATGGTGGCAGCACAAGAAAGCTGCTGTTAGACAGCGACATTACAATGAATCGCTTTTCTGTAGTTCTGTGCTTCCGAGAAACATTTAAGTAGCAACGGGATCTCACAAAGTTCTGCAAAACGATTCTGCATGGTCGAGCATTTCGGGCTTGCTGCGCAATTGTTATTCCTATTTGAGGTATTTGGACCCTCGACGCACAGTTTGGCCGCGGGCATCACAGTCGCCATCACCTTGACGTATAAAACCAAATCGACAACATCACGCAGGGCGTCATGTGTTGTACATGCGACTGACAGCCAGGAAGCCGTCGCCGTCCGCGGCACAATGAAAGACGAAACGCGCCGGTCCTCTACGCCGCCCGACACCTCGTGGAGGGATGCCAGATGGGGCCGTGCTTAGGACGCTGTCGTATACGTCATGCATAATATGTGCCTTGTGCTCGGCGGCGTTCGTAAACGCTGCGTGCCATGGCGCTGCGGCTCGCTGTCGCTTCGGCGACGGGGCCTCCTCTCTGTCTCCCCAGTCTCTTGAAGTGCGTCGCATATCTTGTAGTTTTGAGTTTGAGAAAGCGTGCGCATCTTCTGTTACGGTCCCGCCACATTGTACACAGAGGCTGCGTGCTCGGATTGACGCTGGGAAGGCGTCGAATGCATGAGGGTGCGGACACGGACAACGTGTACCTGTGTAAGGTGAGTTTACTGGTTTCGTTGATGTTATACATATTTGGCTGGGCGTATGCAGCACCTCTGCAGAAGTAGGCTGCCAGCCATTTCCAATGGCAGCCTGCGTCAGCGGGGTTCTTGCGGATGCCCAACTAAAACGTTCTATGAAGCTGCTGAGACCGTCATGTGCGTTACTCTGCAAGCTCCCGTAATATGAGCGATGGAATGAAGTATCAAGGGCGGTCGTTTGCTGGTCTGCAAATTGTGTCAGCACTCGTGAAGGCACGCGGCGCCAATTCCATATGCGCTTTCGTGTAAGTCTTAATAACGCAAGCATAGAGATTGAATGTGCAGCGTATGTCCGTGTGGGGCAACTCGAAAAAAATATGTGTGCGTACAGAACAGTTAGACGCACTAAATATAATAGTTTTTTGTAATTTAAAGACTGTTCTTTGATGTGTAGATATTGTACGATGCTTCTAGCCCGTACGCGGCAGATCAGACATGCCTGGCCGGAAGGTGAAAAGCTTTAGTTAACAATATCGACGGCGCACGTTGTTGGGGCCGCTGCCACGTGCTCTTTTCCCCTTGTTTCTGTTTGCTGTTTTCGTGCTTCGCATACATCTACCATGGCTCTCAGAGTAATAGCAGAATAACGTTACAGTAAAACCTCGGTGATACGAATCTCGCGGGGTGACCAAAAATATTCGTATCACCCGAAATTCGTATCACCAGAAAACATGAAAAATTGGTATGCGACAAAAGAGAGTAGGCATACGTTTTGATTCAGTGTTTCTCAGGGCCGCAGCGACGTCATGAACAGCTGTCAATGATCGCCAGTAAAGTTTTTAGACGTCAGCGATCCTACTTGTACTCGTAAATATACGGTGCATGCTCGCGTGTATAATTAATGTACCACATGTGTTGTGACCCCTAACCGATGGTAGCTCCTTTCTAATCTTTCTATGCTTTTCTGTATGATATTAGAGTACTGCGGCGAAAGTGACTTGAGAAGCGCTTTGCACGTGATAGATAAAGGAAAGACAAGGAAAGACAGAAGATTAATATCGCTGTCCTTTGGTGCTGTTTTTACAGCGAAAGCTGTTATGAGATCATTTCACCGGCCGTTTTTGGCGCCGTAGTTGTCCGCCGCCGCCGCCGCCGGTGTCCGTAACCAGTATCGCTCGAAATAAGAAAAAAATTCCAGGAGGGAACGAGGTTAGAACCTGGGCCCTCTGCGTGGGAGCCCAGTATTCAACCTCTGAGCCATGCCGGTGCTTGAAACTCCTTTGCAAAAAGGTCCTATACAGGCTTCATGTCGGGAAGGAATCACATTAGCATATGCAATATAGCGTGGTAGAAGAGTAAAATAAGCACCAAGCGTCGCACAACGCAAATTCTGCAACCATGCGTCACACAATGCGAATTGCGCAACGAGTAGGTTGTTGAATGCTTCCAACCCATTACAAAGGACTGTGCCATAATTCTTCATCGTCATCAGGCACAGCATCAACAAAGTGCGCATATTGCCTTACATGCGTATAGCAGGTACCAACGCTCTCCGTAGAATGACGAACAAAGCTTCTGCTTTTCAATAAAGTTTTTTTTTATTATTAATTTTTATTATTATTTTTAATTTATTTTTGTTTAACCTTCCAAATGTTCAACAAAGCTTCTGCTTTTCAATAAAGTTTTTTTATTATTATTTTTTATTATTATTTTTAATTTATTTTTGTTTAACCTTCCAGTATTAATTTGTGTTCGCGCCTTGCAACCAACCGCGTGTAATAGTTAAAAGTTTTGACACTTTCACAATCTGCTTTATCTTTGTGTTCAACACTGTGCAATGTATATTTACTTCACTGTTATTCTTTAAGCACTGCATTTGTGTCATGACATGTACTTATGATATTTAGTTGCTCCCCCCCCCCCCTTATGTAATGCCTTGTTTAAGGCCTTTAAGGGTTCAATAAATGATGATGATGATGAAATGGCACAGTGCCTGCTGCCCTACTTCTCAAAAAAAGTCACAGTTTCGCCGCAAGGGCGAAGCAATGAATGCGATAGCAAGGAACTAATGCTATACGAAGTGAGGCTCGCCTCACTTCGTATAGCTATAATGCTATAATAATATAATGTATAGCGTATAATGCTATAATAATATAATGTATAGCGTAATGCTATACGAAGTGAGGCTCTCAGTTTGAACAGCGCTTCTGTTGCAAAGGCGGCCGAAGCAGCGAAGGAAACTAGCGTGCTTCAAGTGTCGAGCTGTGACACTTGGTAGTTCGCGCTCATCTTCTGTTTGTTCGTTTGGCGGCGTCCCTGAGCTCGAGTGACATTCGTACGCGCCGTAACATGAGCGCGGACATCGCGGTGAAAGCGTGAAACATTCCTCTACCCCTCGCCACGAGAAAACCGCGCGAGCAGACAGCGGAAGGGCAAGCTTCTCCCATGCGCAAATATAAGAAGAAGCGAGCGAGCTCGCCGACGAATTTTAAATGCGCCCGTCGGGCTCCTAGCGCCACCTCGCTGGTAACGAAGAAACGCTTATTATCGCCTCCTGTCTCTGATTCCGTCCAGCGCTAAATGGTGTGTATATAATGCTCGCCGTTAGCTACGTGGAGGATCTGCGTTTCGTGGCGTAGTGGATAGCGCCGCTCGCTGCGGAATAAGAGGTCCCTGGTTCGATTCCGCGCTTCGGAAGCATTTTTCTGAGTTATTTTTCTTTGGGGCCTTTATATATATATACATACGTATACATATACGGTGCATGACGGCGGCGACGGCGACGGCAAAATCCAGCCGAGACTGTCCATATAATTGCTATCGCAATAAAATTACACTGATATATAGCGTAGGTTCCTCGCAAGTGCACTTGTATTGGTTGCCAAGGAAGCGCATAAGCGCATGATCCACTTCCTCGGGGTCTCAGTAAAATTACACTGATTTATAGCGTAGTGGGTTCCTCGCAAGTGCACCTGTATTGGTTGCCAAGGAAGCCCACAAACGCATGATCCATTTCATCGGGGTCTCATTAAAGTTCTTCGCCCCCCCCCCCCCCCGTCTATCTCCCACGTCAACGTATGTTATACAGCATGACGGGAGAGGGATATAGCGACCGGACGTCACCCAATGCAAATTACATAACTGGTGGCCCGGTTAAAGATTCCAACCCATTACAAAGGGCTGAGCCATAATTCTTCATCGTCATCAGTCGTCGCGTCAACAAAGTGCACATAATGCCTTACAGACCTGTAGCTGGTGCCTCGCTTCTCCGCGGAATGACGAATAATAGCTTAGTAGGTGCTTCCCAACTTCACAAAAATTGTGATTTATGGCGTAGTGGGTACCTTTCTAGTGTACTTGTATGGTAGCCCCAAGAGAGCTTAACGGGCTCTAGAAACGCCGCTCTTCCAGCTTTCGCTGTGACTGTGCTGCGGTTTCAGCGCAGGCCTTGCGTTTTTTTCTTTTCCCGGTGTTGTTGCGGGTGCTTTTCGGGAGATTTACGGCCACACCCACACAATCGGGAGGTTTGCTCAAAATTCGGGAGTCTCCCGTGGAAATCGGAGAGTTGGCAGGTGTGCGCCTGTGTTGCGAGGCCTAGCTCTTTTTCCAAGACCATCCGCTTCGTCTCTTGGGGTCTTCGTCCACCTTTCACGGGTCTTCATGACGGACCCACCACCCAATTTTCAGTCTTGTTTCATAGAACGTCTGATTTCGTGGACATGGCTTGCATCGACGTGGCAGGCACGTGTCAACACAGTACAAAGACGCTGCTGCCTCGAGTACAGGAGCACGAGCCGACGCGTCGGGGGGCGAGGGAAACGTGACGTCAACGTCATCTGTAATCTAGACGCGAAGGCGCATAAAGGCCTCCAAGATTCGCGCGCACTATCTCGGAGACAACGACGCACCGTTGATGGTGTAGCACCGCGCATGCCCGCGCCCGCGCGTGACTGACGCGTCTTCCCCGACAGCGCGGGCAGCACCTGCTCGTACCTCCGCGCTAGCGTACGTTCGTATCAAACGTCGCGGTGTGATAATTGGTTCGCAATAACCGTACTCCAATACATTGCAGGATAATGGGCCTTAGCCGTGACCACAGAAAAATTCGTATCACCCCGAAATTCGTACGAGCCGTAATCGTATCAGAGCGGTTTTACTGTATAAAGTTATAGCAGAGCAACGTTATAAAAGAACGGCGTTATAAGAGTGATTGTATGTGACGGTGGGAGCTATGTTCGGTAATTCTAGCATATGACATGTCCGCTCTCAACGACGATGATGTCCGCGCGCGGTGGGTGCCATGCGGGCTCATGCATTGACATGTGTTTTTCTGAGTTTTTATGGACGCATTACGCCACTAAAACACATGGTCAGTAAAAGCTGACGGGATGCCCTCAAATGCCAGAGAGTGTGCTTGGGTATCGGAATACCATGGGGCAAAGCCAGACTTATTCCGGGAGCAAACATTAAGGCGATGTTTCAGCAACGAAATGCTTTCATTTGTGCATAGCCTGTGCCCATTGCGCGGCGAAGTTCCTTCATTACGTGAAAATGTTCTTTCGCTAATAAAATATTTAAAGTGAATTCCTCGCACGTGATGTATGTACAGTAACGGTGAGTCGCACCAAGGGCGGCTTTAAATCCAAAATAATCAGTGTTGATTATTCGCACAATCCCGGAGCGCTTCTCCCGCTTCTTCACTCTAGTTGACAACCACATTCGCACAAACGAAGGTGCCGCTATGTTTTGTCACCTTGTCACTCGTGATGAGAACGTCATTAGTGCCGTTTGCTTTGTCAACAAGGCACTCAACCCTACAGTCCTTTTGGCTGGACACGAGGACGGAGGAAAAGAGGTGAGTGGCTTGAGTCATCTTCTGTTGGAAGTTTCTTGCCAAGTGACATCTAACTAAACCTACTATTTGTAAGTTGTGTTTTACACAATAACGACAACTACATTGTTATTTGCAATGTTTGTTGCAATATTGAAACATCGTGACGATTTCTGCAGTGTGTTTTGTATCGTACGACAATTTGGACATCACAACCACCCAATTTACTTGGCTATACCCGCACAAGCATGTAAACGAGGCCTACCTCAACTGCTTGTTCGGAAATGATAGGCTGTCTTTTCGCTCTGCTCATATTATTCTGCTGGAAAATCTATGCAATTTTGATGGGTTTTAGTAAAATTATGCCAAAATTGAACTATTCTTTGTGCAGTCACTCGGCACAACGATAAGTAATATTGGACTTGTTTAAAATTAGTACTTCACTACTTCGAAAGGTAGTCGCGCGGCACTAGTGCAGGAGTAAATTGACTAAATTAATATAGTTCAGAGTGGCTTGACGCTTTCGCGCGTCATTTGATCCCCTTTAGTGTTACCGGCAAGAATGTTCCGACTCGCTCAGAAGTGGTAATGGGAGCTTTCAGATAAAAGTCCTTTCACTGTTCCATGAGAGATGACAGTACTCTTCTAATGCGCGCCGACTCTTAGCCACCAACAGAGTTCACGTATCTCTTCAAAGAGAGTCGTATACGTGGAAAGTCACAAGTGTCCGGAAAGAGTCACGCACGCCAATTTTTTTCTTAGAGTGTGTGCTCCCTTCACTTACATTGCGCTGAATATACAGACAGCACGACGGTCGCTGCACTCGCTGCGGCGGCCGCGTTCCCCTACGCCAGCGTTTAGTCCAATTACGCCAGATAAAACACTGCATCACCATTACTTCTTATAGCATTCTATTTTGTATCCAAGAAATTTGAAGGCAGGACAATTGCTCTATAATGAGCAATTCATGGAGCAAGAAACAACTAATTGTGCACCAAAGCTTGTACTGCTTCAAAAAACCGTACGCTAGCACTGCTTTTCTGTATAAGGCTGGGAAACTTTGGTGGCACATGGCAATTTGGCAATGAGTTTTCACTCTGGAAATTGTGAAGCCCCACGCTTGTTAAGTATCTATAAATGTTGGTGCAGCCGGTGAAGCACCGCAGCAGACATAATTCACAGGGTTCAGAAACGTTCGCTTTGTGGCAGCGGCGTGTAAATTGTGACCCACAATCTCGCACTGCTATATCAAAGCTAATTTATAATGGAGCTGCCTAATGTGGATAATAGAAAGCGATCGCCGTACAATTTCAATGAAAGAAGAGACCAAAACTCAATCGATGGCAATGGCATTCTGCATGTGGAGCGTCCGTGTAATCTCGATACTTGGCATCAAACAATTAAGATCTTGTAATTTTCTAGAAATAAAGCAAATATTTATTCTTACTGGCAACATGAAAAATGACACAGTAACTAAGATTCTAACAATCTTTTATTACATTGTGAAATAAAATTTTTGGCCGATCTGAGCGTCCCTGACACGGAAAATGCAAACTAAGTTATGCGACCGCGAAAACAGCAGTCAGCAGCTCCACTATATGCGCATCTCAATGGAACTCACCACGGTTGATTTTTTCGCCCTATGCGGCGATCGCTTGAACTTGAGAGTTTTCGGGACCTGATGCTAGCTTGTGTTTAATTGGACGCATTTTCGGGTAAAGAGGCATCGCTCACTTTTGCGCAGTTGTTTCGTGCGAGGCTCCCGAAAGCTATTTATTTGTTTACATGTTGTTTAATAGCATGACACTTCAGAGAACTTGAACTAGCTCACAGAATGACGGCAGTGACTGTCACTGCAGACTGCTTTTGCAGGCGCATGGCCAGTGTGCCCTCGCCTTTCGTAACTTCGAATGCTGCACAATAGTTGAAGACACGCTGTACTGTAAGCATAAGCATGCGCACAGGGGGGGCAGGCGGGGCGGCCGCCCCCCCTAATCACCGAAGAGGGGGGCGCGAAATCTGCCCCGTACATTGACCCTTCTGGTCACCAAAGAAGGGGGGCGCAAAATCTGCCCCATACATTGACCTAGTAGGGTGGGGGGGGCGCTGCGACGAACCTTTGCCCCCCTAATGGGGAACCCTGCGCCCGCCTATGACTGTACGGTTGCCAAATTGATTTCAAGGCAGCTATCTCGCTCCAGTGGTTTTCCTCGATTGGGCAACGTGAGTTTTCGAACTATTGTGTTGTTGCGCTCGTGAGCTGTTGTAGCATAATTTGAAAGTAGACTATTTGTCTAATTCATCAAGCTTGCTTCCCCAATCATTCATGCTGGTGTTCCTTCTTTTGCACAAGCGATTGGCGAGCAATGAAGACGCAATAAAATTGAGTTGTCAGGAATTGAAAAAACAGCAATTTTGCGCCAGGCAGTATGAAAGCGCAACAACGCTGCAACTCTTGCTTTGACAGCATATTTTTCTATTGCTCATTTCATTTTGCGTTTCATTTTACATGCGCAAGTTTGCCGAAATAACGAGCTCCACAATGCCCAGTCTTGCTGCAGCATTCATCCCCGTCACAGCCAAGTAGCAATATGCCCTGGCGATGTCCCTCGTTACAAGGCGCGGACGAAAACAACCAGGACAAGTGGCTATCTGCTATGAAGAGTTCCGATACCGGGGCTCAACTATGGGTTGTCTAGAAGGGTAGTGAAGCCATGGTCGGGCTTGGTAATACTGTCCCTACCTGGTTACTGCGATACATTAGTGGTGCAGGTCGGGTCTCCTTAACGGCCCTCTCACATTCTGTCCCTACCTGGGAGCGGCCCGCTGCCTCGCGCACTCAGGATCTTCAATAGTTTCTCATCCATCGATTCATTCTGGGCCGATTTCGAGATTTTTTAATAAAATCCCTTACATTACTCATAAACCCCCAATAGTTGAACACAAGCAACAACATGCATGTATTTAGTTGCAAAAGTTTCCGCTACCTAGCTTTATTATATTTTGGGATATGCATAACTACATTTGGACAAAACAGCCGAGCAGTGAAGCCCAGCACTCTACGCCTTCGTCATTTTTGAAGTTCGGTGCTTCGAAATTTTTTTGGCAGCGATACCTATTGCGATTCTCTTCCTTCCACTTACGGTATCGATATAAAAAATTGATATAAATTTAACAGGTCGACCGGTAATCCTTTGTTCAATCAAACATGGAATTACCCACCAAGGAAATGGAAAAGCATAGTGAGAGTGAGTAGTGATGTGAAGGTGAGGAGGAAGGAAACAAGGTAGCAAAATGGGAAAGCATAGCATAACCTTGTGTGGTATAGGTTAGCAGGATGGTGTAGTATAGGCAAGGTTGCGAGATGCTAGCGAGCTAACAAGCATATAATCATCGCAAAAGAAGCCGAAAAAAGCGGCGCGGCTTTTGTGCAAAAGCCCAAAAGCAGCGGAAATTTATTACTTTTTCTCCTTCTCGAAAACATTTTAAATCTAATAAGAAATGTCCCTCAAATACGACGGGAGCTTAAAAATCACAGAATATTTTGTAAAGCGAAAACATACGCAACTATGAACGAAAGCGCATATTTGCTTTTTATGTCTCTAGGGTATTATCCGTTAGGTTGAATGCACGAAAGGAAGACAGCCGTTAGAGTGAAGAGGAGAGAAAGGAGGCTGTGAGGGGGTAAACCAAAGCCTAACCATTTACAGTATAGCATAGCAAGGGATGGGAAAGAAAAGTTCGAGTAAGCAGGACCAATATGAGGTTTAGGAGGAGGGAAAGGAGGAGAGAGGTGAATATAGAAGTCGATAAAAACAGAAGAAAAAAAGAAGGAAGAAGACGAAGATGTAGAAAGAGTTAAAAAGAAAGAAGCATGGCAAAAAAGAAGAAAGGAAACAATGATGAAAAAACAAGTGAATCTGCGTTTGCCAGGTTGTGGCGCTTGCATGCTTGCCAACTTTGTTGTTTACTGGACTTTTCTAGGTGTGGAACTTGCTTTAGCTTTTTCTGTCATATCGGGAAAGGAAATGTGATGTTTGCGAGCAAGATATTAAATAATTAGCAGCTAAATACTCACCATTAAATAACCGTGACACAATTTTCTACCAGCGCTGCAGCTGTGACTGGAAACGTGAAAACTGGGTTTTACATTTGTGCAGGTAAAAATAACACTTTGCGCATTCACATGCACTCTGGCTCTTCACACTACAGTATAAAGGCAATACCACATGACAAGCTCAGCTTTGGCAAACAGTTTTTGTATATCTTATCTATTGATCTCCCAACAATAGCTCAGCAACATTTCTCCACTTCACTCATTCACAAGTCCGCCTAAAACGCAGCTGTTTAACGAAATAATATGAATAATAAGACCTGGGGTTATACGTTCCAAAACAAGGAATTCATAATGGGGCACGCCGCAGTGGAGAGCCCCGGAAATTTTCACGACCAGGTGTTCTTTAACGTGCACTGACAACGCACAGTACAGAAAAAGGAGATATCACGTAATATCATGGCATGATTAGTTTCATGTTATTAAGCAGTAAGCACTGCACCAGGCAAGCAGGAGCGTTAGCAAGTCAACTTGACATGCGTGAGATGACCACCCAGAAATCTATTATGAAGAAGCAATTGAGCAATAAAACGTAGTGTGATATTGTGCATGTTAAACCCGGTTCACTTAGTATTCCAGAGGCCGTTCCTATGTTATAATAAAAAATGACAGTTTCACTGCAAGGGCGAAACAACGAATGTGATACCAACAAATTTAATACTGCACGAAGCAAGGCTACCAGCTGACTCTTTTGGATCCAATCTCAGTCGAAGCCGCTCCAGGAAGCGAAACAATTTCGTGCTGTGTACCGTCTCAACGCGAAGTGAGCAATGAGGGCACAACACTTACAAGAATATGCGAGCCTTCTCCTGATGACTGTCGAGATAGAGCGCCCTCATTATCAAAGATTGCTGTTGCTGCCTGCTCTAGCGATAGCGAGTGTTTACTCTCTGCTTGAGCCATCTATAGAGGCGGCATAGCTCGCTAGCGGAGCGATGTGATCGCACGTGGCATTCGTGCTATGAAAATGGCCAGCAAATTTCATCTCTGCATCAGATGCGTTCGTCACCAGCACTGGTCCACTTTTACTCCCGCATAGAAAAAACGATGTGTGGGGCGGTGTTATCGATTTGGACCTTATAGGCAGGCGACGATGTGGAATGTAACGCATGGCCGTGACAAGGCAATGTTAGGACAAGCCAACTTGTGGTGATGATGAGGGTGTGGCCCCGGCCAGAGAACTTGTGATGGTGATTGTGAAAGAGGAAGATCACGAACCACGAAAAAGAAAGAGTGGTGAGTCTAATGGCTCTCATTTCTTTCTTTAGGAATAAACACTCCTACAGTATCAGAGAAATGTTCAGATATGAAGTCTTGGCCAGTCCCTTAAGTGGGTATATGCGATATTGTTGAGGAGACAAACAAACGTACAGTGCGTGACTAGTCATTTGGGACTTCTGCGCTGGGGCGCTCAGACGGGAATATATGCTGCGCTATAGATAAATTCATATACGAATCGAATCGTCTTATTCGACACATGAACCACTAATCATTTTTAAATTATGCCATCCTGACATAATGATTTTTGATCGTATGGCAGGTTATGCAAGGTGGTCTAGGCTAAATATGAATTCATAAAAAGTTACTGCTCATTATAATTGACTCTGTAACATCTCATCGTCATCATCATCATTATGATCAGCCTGTCTACGCCCTCTGCAGGGCAAAGGCCTCTCCCATGTTACGCCATCAACCCGGTCCTGTGCTTTCTGCTGCCACGTTATACCTACAAACTTCTTAATCTCATCCACCCACCTAATTTTCTTTCTCCCCCTCACGCGTTTGCCATTTCTTGGAATCCAGTCAGTTACCCTTAATGACAACCGGTTATCCTGTCGACGTGCTACGTGCCCGGCCCATATCCATTTCTTCTTGAATTCAACTAGGATATCCTCAACCCCCGTTTGTTCCCTGACCCAATCTCCTCTGTTCCTGTCTCTTAAGGTTACACCTATCATTTTCTATTCCATCGCCCGCTGCGTCGTCCTCAATTTAAGTTAAACCCTCTTTGTAAGCCTCCAGGTTTCTGCTCCTTTAAACATCTATTAACACTTAAAAAAACGCCAGGCCTGCGCGCAAAGCGCAGCACACTCACAGCGAAAGCTAGAAGAGTGGTATTTCAAGAGCCCGTTATAAACTCTCTTGTGGCTACTTATAAAACTACAGTAGCAGTGTACCCACTACGACCCAAATCATAATTTTTGTGAAGTTGGGGAGCACCCACCACGACATTATTCGTCATTCTGCGGAGAAGCGAAGTACCATCTGTAAGGCATTATGTGCAGTTTGTTGATGCGACGGTTGGTGACGTAGTATAATTAGGCTGAGCTTTTTGTAATGGGTTGGAAGCTTTAAACGACCCACGAATTACGTAATTCGCATTGTGTGACGCCCGGTCTTTATTTCATTCGCCCGCCACGCTTTATAACATTCTTTAAAATGCGAAAGGGAGAGAAAGAATTCACTTTATTGAGCCCATTAGGAAATGGATCATGGGAGCCTTATGGGCTTCCTTGGCAAAAAATAGACATAAACTTGCGAGGAAACGATTACGCTATAAATCGTCATATTTTTTGTGAAGTAGGGAAGCAGCCAATATGCAATTTTCTTTCCATCTGCGGAGAAACGTGCTACACGCAAAAACACCTGTGAGGCATTATGTGCACTTTGTTGATGATCTGGCTGATT
The DNA here is from genome assembly GCF_013339695.2 of Rhipicephalus sanguineus. Taxonomy (NCBI): domain Eukaryota; kingdom Metazoa; phylum Arthropoda; class Arachnida; order Ixodida; family Ixodidae; genus Rhipicephalus; species Rhipicephalus sanguineus. Next base: position 56,466,375 of record NC_051184.2, read on the forward strand.
ACGATGAAGAATTATTGCTGAGCCCTTTGTAATGGGTTGGAAGCATTCAACAACCCACTTGTTGCGCAATTCCCATTGTGTGACGCCTGGTTACAGAATTCGCGTTGTGTGGCGCCTGGTTTTGATTTTACTACTTTACCACACTACAGTACATATGTTAATGTGGCTCCTTCCCGACATGAACGCTGTATAGGGTCTTTGTGCAAAGCAGTTTCAAGCACCGGCGTGGCTCTGAGGTAGAATACAGGCTCTCACGCAAAGGGTCCAGTCTCGAACCTAGTTCCATCCTGGATATTTTTCTTATTTGCTTTTTTGTTCTATTTCGCGCGATATCGGTTACGGACACCGGTGGCGGCGGACCACTACGGCCTTAAGACGGCCCTTGTTGTGATCTCTTAAGAGCTTTCACTTGAGAATATCAGGTTATGTGATCCGCACGACTGTTGGCTGATCCCCCTGAGTGTGTAGGTGCCAACCATCCCAGGAACATTATCATCATCGTGACCAAGTCGTAGGGCACATCACCGACCCACGGTTCGAGCGCTGGATACTGACGGCTGGGCGTCCTGCTACCCTGCGGACCCAGGACGAGCTCCGATTCATGGCTGTGCTCTTCCGTACACCAGCGTCGTGCTGTCATTACGTCCTAGTGTGGTGTGTCGAGTGAACTGCCCGCCTGCCGATGAAGCTGTTGTAATGGCAGCCACGGCGTTCCGACGTGACTAATGTAGCCGCTGGCCAGTTGCATTATAGAGGCCTGGTTCTCTGCTCGCCTGCTGTATTTTCCTGGTCCAGGTCGGATCGTGTATGGCGTCGTGGTAGTATGTGACACTTCAAGGCAACTGGGCACCAAACCAGTTGCCTTGAAGTTCCGGACAACCCATGCACGCAGTCGCAGCGACATTTGTCACGACCACTACGACAACGAGATTTGGTTGGTAACAACTTTATTGATGGTCCGGCAGAGCTTTCGCCGACTGGTGCTTTAGGTCTCCCACGTGGGGACATCGAGACACACCATGGAGTTTTCCGATGCATGATTGCGGAGCTAATTGCGGAGGCCATGCCTAGGTATGCGGCTATTTAGAGACAGATGTTTCCAGGATTTTATCGTAGTCTGCGTGAATGGAAACTGTCTGTGACCTGTTTACGTCTTTGTATATTCTCTTTGTCACCCATGAAAAGCCCCCATTACCGTGTCATCTATTAAAAGAATCCTAGACCCACCTGCGAAAACTTTCTGACGCTGAAAGTAGACGATTGCTCTTCTAGACCCACCTGTTAATTGTGTAATAACTGAAGATGTCGGCAACACGGTTAGCAAAATTTGTTGACAGTCATTATATAATGTCTTTCGCAATGATTTATCCGTATCGTAGCCTCATTTACTAGCAGCTTAGGAATAATAATTTTTACGAGAAGAATAAAATGTCTACGTCTTCGTCTGCCGTTATTGGTCGGTCGAGAGCATCATTGGCGGCATCAATATGTCGAGCATCAATATGTCGCCTGAGATTGAGGTCGGTGATAATCACCAAAGCATTTCCGTTGTACTTGATCACGCAGCTCGTCGTCCGTGCCCTGAAAGGCGTGTATGAGGCGTGTGGCCGACTTATTTGACTCGTTTTATTGTACGGGTAGGGTCAATCAAAGCACGCAGAGTGTGCCATGTTCGAGCCGTACCCAGTAAGCCTCGAAGGCAGTCGCTAAACTGGGCCCAATTAGTCGCGCAAGTTCTGCGGCATACTGCTCTGCTTCTGCTTGAGTGGTGAGAGCTGCGATCTTTAGCTTGAGACGTCTGTTATGCTTCTGCGTCTTCCATCTGCGGATGAGACTTCTTGTTTCCCACAGGTGCAGGAGATGACCGTCCACTTCCGGTAGTTGAGGTGTTCTGTTAACGGGGGTGGTACAACGCTCCCGAATTTCTTCAAGCTGAGCGCGCCAGTTGGTGAAGCTTGTGAGACTGCCGAATGAATGTTCGCTCTCGCTACGGAAAGCGTCCGAGTTTGTGATGCGGGCTTGTCCAATGGAGCGACGCACCGCACTCTCCGTAATTTTTGTTCGGAGAATGCAGTGGTAGCTACGCAAGGATTCTTGCAGGTTATCCCAATTGTAGTTTGAACTGCCACGGGCGAACGTAAGGTCGGGGGAAGTGTCCCTGCACACAATGTTGCCGATCCGGTTTGGGAATGCGGGATCGGTAAGCAGTTCGAGCTGGAATTTGTCGGTGGCAGCCCCAAGCTGTTTGAATTTGGCATCCGAACGGTTTTACCCCCAGCCTTCGTCGAGAGCGTTGAAGCCAATGAGGAGTAAGAGTTCCTTTCCCTGTGTTAATTTGCAGGCTCCCTGGACGAGGGCTTGAAAGTCAATGGCTTTTTGCTTTGGGGCGCTATATGCATTGACGATGATGACGCTTCGCTTCTCGGCTTTCTTTTTTCTCCGGAGAACTAGCTCCACTATTACATGGTCTATGTTGCTATCAGATGTTGTCCAGGCCAAGTGCGGTTAGCGCTTTGTTAATGAGGACGGTCGCTCTGCCTTCTGTTGGGCAATTTTAGGGCTCATAGCCTGGAAACGTGGGCGAATTGCCAGGCTCCTGAAGCACTATGACATCTGACTGAGCAAGGTGTGTGTTAATATACTGTTGGAGGGGGCTCTGTTTTTTGCGGAAGCCGCGGCAGTTCCATTGCCAAACTTCTAATTGTTCGTGAATTGGTGGGGCTGTGCTTCCCATGGTTAATTCGTTGTGTGAAAAGGCGTGGGTGTCGGGATGTCGGCTTGCGAGGCCGAGGTGGGAGTGAAGGTGAGAGTGCCAGGTGTCGACGCAGGTGTCGAGAAGAGTTCGGAAGCATGCACTTCCAGGCTTGAACTGTGGGAAGCTGGCTCTGTCACGCTGCGCGAGCTACGCGTGGCTCGCTTCCTGCGTATACTTCCGCCTGTTTCAGCAACATCGAACTCAAGGCGTGTCTCGAGATAATCGAGACGTTCTGAGAACTGTGTGAAGACGGTACTGAAGCGTTGCGACAGTTGTTGGTTGAGCGTAGAGAGCATCTCGTGTATCTCTTCGCGTGTAACCGCGGTGCCCATCGCAGTAGGAACCGACATTGCTATTTCAGAAGTTTTCGGTCTGTCGGGAGTGGTTAGGTAGGGGTGTTCGGGGTAGTCGGGTTGCGATGCAAGACGCGCCATGAGGGCGTGGAGTTGAGCACTGTCCCTGGCCTGACGTGCCCTAACGGCCGCAAGCTCCTGTTTGAGTTTTATGTTTTCCGCGAGAAGGTGTTCGTACCCGGTGGACTGGGTGTGGAGCGGAACGATGGGTTTTGCTACTTCTGCTAACCAGCTCACCTAGTTATGGGTGCCGGCCGATGGATGATTAGAGTTCAGCTTGTTAGCAGGTTTGCTGGACGCCTATATCGGGCAGACGGGCCGTTGTCTGAACGACCGTCTGCATGAACACGCCAAAAACCTCAAGGCAAGAAGCGGCAGCGATTTGGCCATTCACTGGGCCAAGTGTGGCTGCCATCCTCGTTTTCAGGAGACCCGTGTGCTGCGCACATACAAGGACCAGACTGCACGTGAAGTCTACGAGGCTTTCGCAATGAAATGTAATGATGAAGCATGCGTAAGCGAGCCGTCTATTAATCGAACTGACAAGGAGTGTTGCTATCTCCGTAACTAATCCCCCATGACTAAACGATAATGTGCAGCTGGACGCATGCGCCGCTAGAAGCTCTCTTATGTTTCCCTTCCCCGTTTTTTCTCTTTTTGTGTATATTTGCGCCTTTTAACAATAAACCATCAGTTGGCAGTCAGCGCTAGTCCTGTGTTCTTTCTTGTCCGCGCCTATTCGCGCTGTTTTTAGCCATGGCTCCCCTGGCTGTTACAGCGCCTGCCCCGCTCACGCGCTCGCCCCAAGGAAATTCGCGGCAGGGGCCACACGACGCGCTTTGCGTTTCTCTCTAGTGCGGCCGTGGCGTTCAATCACATTTCAACATGCCGCGGGATGGCGACCTAGTTCTACGTCCAATATGCGACACTCTTCTGCCTATCACACCTCGTTCTTTGATTACACTTTCGCCGTTAACTTCTGCAGGCACCACAAGGTTTCGTGTAATCATTTACCATGGATGTTAGTCGCCGGGATGGAGATGCACCACCAATCATCAAGGTGGGTGCATCCACGTTAAACGGGGCTACAACCTCCAGACATCAATATACAGTGTGGAAACTGTGTTATATCAATGTACTGTAGACATTCAGTTACTTCTGTAAGGGCACGCTTTACTTTCGTGTTATTCCGACTCCTATGACGGAGGGATCAACGATCTTTTTGTGATGCAACTATGTTATTGAAACACTCTGATCAAGCTACCAGAGAACTGATAGAGGCTTTTCATACTAGGAGATGTCAGGATAAATGTAGAGGCGCCCCTTCCATTACATTAACAGAACTAGGATTTTCATATCGCATCAGCACTCTAATGGAGTGATCTTAGTCACTTGTTTTCTAGCCCCTTGTCTATCTTATTATATGTTGCTTTTTCACTCTGACGTGGACGAGAATAGCCAGATGATGCGGCAGTTGTGACTTTTATATGTAAGCATTCCATTCTAATAAATCGTCCCGGCGAGTCGTCGCCTGTGTTGCTAGCGTCTTTCTTAGTGCTGGTGTTCATGTGCGCGCCTTATTCTGTCAAAATGAAGAAGTTCCATCTAATTAGCCGCGCTACTGCGAAATGGAACTTTCGGCGTTCTCAGATTTCACGCAGGCAGACCGACCAACGGCTTCAAACAAGATACTAGTTAGAGACGATACCGAATGGCCTCCTCGTCAACGGCTTTGTCAGTCCACTGAGCCGGTCTACCCGACATCGCTGCACTCCTGTCGCCATCTGGCCGAATTTGCACCAGAAGGGGCTTGCTTGTGCCTTTTGCGACCATGCAAGTCACTCAGGCCAGCACCGCTATTATTTAGAAACCCATTCTCATACATTGTGATGATGCTTCCAGGGAACCTATCGAAGAAGCGCAAGTTATGGACGCGCCCAATGACGCGCGCTGTCCCGGTTCCAGTATGCTCAGTGCTTTTCCCACGTCTGATAACGTCTGATTCACCACCCGCTGATGCTTTTGGTTCCTCTTTTGCTGACAACCTTACGCCAATCCAGTGTTTCCAACTTATATACCCCAAAATTCTCTCGGCCACATGGCCACTGATAGGCATCGCATCGACATTGGCGCCCAACTACCACCGCGGCAACGTCCATATCGCGTATATCCCGCAGATCATCTGCAGTTGACGAGGAAGTTTGCGTCTTGCATCGACTCGATGTTATTCTACCTACAAAGAGCCCTGGGCTGTCCTCTGTCGTTCTTGTTGCGAAGAACGATTTGTACGGTTCTGCGTAAATTACCGACGACTGAAAAATATCACTCGTAAGGATGTTTATCCACTACCGCGAACGGATAACGCGATTTACAGCCTAAAAGGAGCAGCATTTTATGTTTCGAATTTTACTCCGGGTACTGGCAAGTACCCACGGCTGATGATACTCGACCGAAGACAGCCTTTGTCACGCTAGACGCCTTGTACGAAGTGAAAGTCATGTCGTTTGGACTGTGTAATGTGCCAGCGACCTTTGAAGCATGATGGATACTGTACTACGCAACCTGAAATGGCACACGTGATTGTGCTACTTCGCAGCCATCGTTGTTTCCGCTCCGGACTTCTCCACCCACATTCAACACATGCGATGTGTTTTGAGGCGTTTGAGCAACACCGGCCTACAACTGAATCTAAAGATGTCCTAAGCACCTGACCTCGACCACAGTGACGATACCAGCTCCTGTGCTGCCTGCACCGACTCTGCTCCGGCAACCCAGGAGCATTCAATATTCCATGGTTAATTAATCGAAGACCCAGAAACCTGGCTTAAAACATACGACCGTCTCGCCGTCTTTAACAACTGGAACACCGGAGACAGAGCTCCGTCATGGCTACTTCTACCTGGAAGACGCCTCAAGAACCTGGTTTGAGAATAGGGAGTTCCCACTTCAAACCTGGCACCTCTTCCGCACCGCATTCCTAGACGCGTTCACAAGCGTCATCCGCAAAGAAAGGCCCGCTTCTTTGCTAGAGACAAGGAAAACGTTATCATTTTCACGGAAGAGATGATACGACTTTTAGATGCAGCGCATCTCTTGCTCGTGGGTATGACTCGCGGCATTGGCCTTGCCGTCCGCACTCACATTAGACATGCGCATTTCTCCTCCTTCTCTCTCTCCAAGAGCCGCGTGTTACTCTCTCCACTTCTCTACTACCGCCTGCTTGCGCTTCTCCTGTGTTCTTGCTTCTGCTCTCGCCGCGCATGCTCTACTCTCCTCCTCCAAGCGGGTAGAGCGCTGCGCGCGTTCAGTGCAGCGCTTGCTTCGGTTGACTCCGCATGATTCCGTTGATGCTTCTGATGAAGTTTGATGGAAGCAACAGTCCCGTCAGTGAGTGGGCTGATGCAAGCACGCGTCAGCATCAGCCGAATTACGTCCACTCAAGACAAAGCTGCGAAGCAAATGGAACGTGACGGTGAACGCAAACGCTTGAAGCGAGTGGCGCACTCTGAACTTCGTCAGCGCGAAGCAGCTTCGAAGCGTCAACGTGGAGCAGCGGATCCTGAGCTTGGAGCACGTGAAGCAGCGTTGGAACGTGAACGTCGAGCAGCAGAACCTGAGGTTCCGGACCGTGACGTTCGACGTAAACGAACGAAGCGAGCGGCAGAACCCGGCCTGCGAGAACGGCAAGCCGCGTGTAAACGTCAACAACGAGAGGCTGCTCCCGATGCTGCACGCCACCGCGAGCGCGCAGCGAAAGTGGCGGCGCGAGCCAAGCAGCACGCGCAGCCCGACGCTCGCTTCAAACGTCACTTCCTGGACCGGAGCTTCGGACACACTTGCAAGGTGTGTGACATACTTTCGTTCGACAACAACCTCAACAACCTTCACGCGATGTGTGAAGCACGACGAAGGCACTGCCGTTCACCGTTACCCGGCCGCTACATCTCACCGCGTCGCCAAAAGTACACCAGCTCCACTCGGGATGATCTACCAGCCATTATCCGAAAAACAAAAGGCAGAAACCAACGCAAGTTAACAGCCTAATGACACGCAAGTTCACAATGTTAATAACACCGTTGATAACGATCCGCGATGATCCGCATTACCCCATGGTTCCCCTCGGGAAGATGGTGTAATTTATTTTGCCAGGCCGATACTGCGATACCCGAAGACGATAACGTCCGCCTGCTTATGCGGGGTGTTAAACAGAAACTGTTGGCAGGAATTGTCCGCAACCCGCCCACGAATGTCGCGCAATGCGTCACCGATGCCACAACAATTGACAAGACCCTTGACGTGCTGACGAAACAATACAACCGCTCAACCTTGTTTACATGCTAAGCCGAGGTACATTCGCTAAGCACCAGCGACTTGCGGGAAACCTTCAGAATGATCGTGCGGGAGAAGCTGCGCAAGCTGTCGCTTTTACCGCAGCCTCAAGTGGACTCGACCGCCGACATTGTCGGCGAGAAAGCCAGGCAATCGCTTGGAATTCCAGTAGCACAACAGGCTGAGCGGGAAGCGATGAGCTACGCCAATGCCGCACACTGCGTTCGCGTCAGGACCCCACGCCACCGCAGTTCCCTCGACAGTCCCCGGCCCCACCTCGCGCACCTGTCGGCCAACGCTATACACCCTCGAAGACTGATGTTTGGCGTGACCCAGACCACTCCCCACTCTGCTATTTCTGCGGAGAAGCCGGTCACCGGTACCATCGCTGCTAGTACGGTAAGATGGGACTGCGTGGTTTCGCCGTGAACGCAACGCATCCGCAACAAGGTGAACGACCTCGCGACATCGCCGACTACCACGCCAGAGTACAGTAACCACGACGAAGACACTGCCGTTCACCGTTACCCGGCCGCTACATCTCACCGCATCGCCAAAAGTACACCAGCTCCACTCGGGGTGATCTACCAGCCATTTTCCGAAAAACTAAAGACAGAAACCGATGGAGGTGCGGCTGCTGTACGATGAAATACCGAACATTCCGCCACCGCTGTCGACGCCTCGACGAAGTCTTCAGAACACTCCGCGAACCGAACGGAGCCCTGACGACGAAACTTCGCAGCCCGAAGACCTGATAACGCCGCATAGCAGTAGCGGAACGAACCATCGCAGCCGTGATCCGACCCCCTCACATAACGGCAATGCAATGCGACGAACTACCGACGTCGACGGGGTTATCAATGGCCCCAACGTCGTCACTCTGATCGAGAAGGGAGTAGATTACTCTTTAATCAGTGGACCGTTCGCCACGAAGTTGAAGATTGTCAAGGCCACCTGGGAAGGCTCCGAAATCTTGACAGCTGGAGGTCATCTAGTAACGCCGATGGGAATCTGCACAGCGGAAGCCACAATTACCAACCTGATTTATTTCGCATGCTTCGTAGTCGTACAGCATTGGTCAAGAGACGTAATCTTCGATATTTACTCCTTTAGCCTAAATGGTGCAGTCATAGACCTGAGATATGAGTCAATAAAACAATCCACAGAAAAAGCATACCACCGCACACGCCAACAGGAAAGCGCGCCTTGAATATGCTGGAAGACCAACTCACCTTCCCCCTCATTCCAACTTCATCATTCTCGTGGGCACTAAAGATTAGCAGAACTGGAAGGCATCGTTCAGGCAACCAGCAGCTATTTATCAACCGCGAGATTGGCGTACCCTGAGGAAAAGCGAAGCTGCGGGTGGAGAGCAGCGGTGATGCTCAATAATTTCAGGAACGATTACAAGGATGTGAACGAAGACACTGTGCTCACCTACATTGAATACATTGTGGAAGCCACCAATGCTTTCTTTCTCCCCAATTCTACTGGACCTACTCCGACGAACCAAGCTCCTCAACCGGCTTTCGAAGTCAATCCGAGATTTTCGAATCATAGGCAAGAACAGCTCAAAAGCCTGCTCCTTCTATAGAAGGACTGATTTTCGTCGTCGTCAAGAATCCGGCGGACCCCAGTAGCCAAAAATCGCATCACATTAGAGGAAAGTGCCAGACCACTCCGTCAGAGCCTTTGCAAAGTTTCGACGCAAGAACGCGAGGCCATAAAGAAACAAGTCGACGAAAGGCTATGCGCCGACTTTCATTCTTTTAAAAGTCCGTGGGCATCACCCGCGGTGTTAGTGAAGAAGAAGAACGGAACCCTGCGGTTTTGGTTCGATTATCGCCGCATCAACAGAGTCACAAAACAGGACCTCTACCCTCTTCCATGGATAAACGACACCCTGGATCCACTCCACACAACGAGGTACTTTTCGTCAACGGACCTGCCGAGCGGCTATTGGCAAATCAATGTCGACGAGAGAGACCGAGAGAAGACTGCTTTTATCACACCAGACGGCCCCCTTGAACTCAAGGTCATGCCCCTTGGTACTCGTTCGGCACCTGCGACGTTCCAATTATAGATAGAATACTGACAGGACTGAAGTGGCAGACTTGCCTCCTGCAATTGCAAGGCGTCATTGTGTTTGCCTCGAACTTCGACGAACACCTCCGGCGCGTTGACCCTGTAGTTAATCAATCAAGACCTCTGGCCTCACGTTGAAGAAAGAAAAGTGCCGATTCGCGTAGTGGGAGATCTTGTTTTTGTGTGACGTGATCAGCAAGTCTGGGATGTGTCCAAACTCGCGGAAAACAGCCGCCCTGGCTGCCTTCGCGCCACTACCCCCCGCCTACAAGAATGCCACACACCAATATCTCGGTTTATGTGCCTACGTGGCTTCGTCGGAGAAACTTCACGGATCGCCGAGCCGCGAATGCAAGTCGCAAGTCGAAACGGCGCGAGTCGAAGCCGTTGCAGAACTAAAACAACGCCCGCAGACGCCTCGGATACATGCGTATTTCGACGAATACGCCGATACGAACATTCGCACCTATGCAAGCAGCGTAGACCTCGGCCCCACCCTTGTGCAGAGGACTGACGAACTGGGAAGGGTTATCAGTTGTACTAGCCGGTCGGTATCCAAGGCACAAGGGAACTATTCCACAACAGGAAAGGAGTGCCTTGTCACCATATGGGCTACATCAATGTTTTGCACCTACCTTTACGGCAGGGCCTTCAATGTTGTGAGCGACCACCACGCCTTGTCTTGGTTAGCTAACTAGAAGGACCCTCAAGGGTTCTTGCACGATGGAGTCTGAGACTTCATGAAGCCGACATTCCCGTTGTTTAAGTCAGAACGAAAGCGCTCTGACGCCAACTGCATGTATCGCGCCCCCGTGGACGCGCCTCCGCAGTACCTTCTGGATTCGCTCGAAGCTGCTGCCTTCTGATGTAAAGCTTCTATTCGGCGGCTTTCAACCCTCGTTAAGTCATGGCACTAGCGTAACAAGATACTCAGCGCAGAATGGCTAAGGCGAGCAAGGCTGTACTGGGAAGCTTTTTATCTTCCTCTTCTACAAGAGCTTCGTGTAAGTAAACCGGACACGTCGACCTTATCGTGGACTATCTATGATAACGTGAATAATGAAGGATCCGTTTCCAGGTTTCTACGATCCAAGATGCCAGGGCATGTGCTGTTCACCCACGTGGTGAAAGTTTTGCCAGATTTTGTCAGAAAGTCTGAGTCAAGGCCCCAAGTTTGTGGTTGAGAAGAAACGGACACCCAATGAACTACTGGCATCTGAGAGACTGCTTGCGAACCGTGCAATGTTGGACGACAGCGAGAAATTCGCGTGAGATATTCTGGACACTCCTTTACGCGGTATGTCTGCTAACGGTGTTCTGACTGTAGGCAATGTTGCTGCTTACATCACAGACAATGAAATATGCGTTGTACCCTGAGACAATCAGTGAAAGTTTGCTGTCTTGTCAAGAGGACTTTACGTTGAGAAAGCCCATGAAGCCACTTCTTCTGTCTTTTTTGCGTGCGAATGCATCAACCTGGTTAATGTCATATATAGGGCGAGAAATCTGTGCCTTGATCTAGATATGACATTTTTGGTAGGGAAATTTGGGGAAAAGTGATAAAATGGCCCTAAACATATTCTGTTCAGCCAAAACACACAAGTGGGGCATCCCTTTCAGGACAATTGTCTGAGAAAGAAGTTCCTCGCATAATGATCAGGCGTCGTTTCTAGAAAGTGAGCTAAGGCGGATGCGGGGCAAAATGTGAACGTTTGAACTGCTACATTATTTTGACGAAAATTTCAGGGATGGATCATCTTCTTGATGTTCGGACATAGTCCAAGTTTCAGAACTCTAGCATGAATACAAGGAAACCAAAAACTGGTATAATTATTAATCATGTGTGCTAACAAGAAAACTTATGAGAACTAACAGACAATAATGCCGAGGAATGTATAGCAGATGTTATTTGTAATAATTGGAGTATAAATTTGAAGAAAGTAAAGTGGATGAAAAGATAACTTGCCGCCGGCAGGGACCAAACCTGTGACCTTCGAATAACGCGTCCGATGCTCATTCTCATGAATATTCTGTCTAACAAAAGAAAAACGAGCCCTTAAAATACACCTTCTTTGCTGCATTCTTAGGAAAACTATCGTTTGAAAAACAATGAAAGCGTACGATCTATTTATCAGTTAAGTCCTCTAGAAGGTTTGTATTGCAGGATGAGGTCAGTCACGTATTTTTTTTATGTTTCTGTAAAAAGGCCATCGTTTTACAAGCCAAGATTATTTTTACCACAAAAGTGTTTTATGCCGAGGTCCACCAAGACTTCAGTGACGTATTTCCTTCACGGAAATGACGTCGAAAAATTTACACGATCAAATGGCAAAGAATAAAAGCTCCGTCAACGGGCATCGAACCCACGACCACTTGGTCTGCAACAACATGCGCCGGGCACGCTATCCACTGCGCCATGGTCACAGACTCTAGATGCTTTACAAACGGGCCTTTTATATATACCGCTGTCCCGGTCGGCGGGGTGGTGTAGCCCTCTGGGAGCGGTAAAGTGAAGTAATTCGCCATTACTGTGACATCCGCGATTAGCACCTGCTACGCGTTACACGTCCGTCCCCTTCGGCGCGTTTTCAATAGAAGTTCAATTTTGTCAATGCCTTAACACACCGCGAGGTGGCGATCTTCGCCCAAGCGTCCTAAAAGCATCGGCCTCGCTCATAGCATCACGCTAATCCAAACAAAAAATAGCTCTGTGACGCGCGCCTGCCTCACCAGGCTGTTACACCGCGTTCCCGCTCATGCGCTCGCCCCGAAAAAAATTGTGGCCTGGCTACCGGGGTGGCACGACGTGCTTTGCGTTTTCCTCTAGTCCGGCCGTGGTGTTCAGTCACATTTTAACATGCCGCGGGACGGCGACCAAGCTCTGCGTCCAATATGCGACGTTCTTCTGGCTATCACGCCTCGTTCGCTGATTAAGCTTTCACCTTTAACTACTACAGCTACCACAAGGGTTTGTTTATTCATTTACCATGGACGTTAGTCGTCGGGATGGAGATGTACCACAAATTTTCAAAGTAGGTGCATCTACGTGAACGGTGCTATAGCTGCCAGACATCAATACACATTGCACAAACTCTCTTATATCAATGTAGAGTAATCATTCAGTTACTTATGTAAGGGTACGCTTTACTTTCGTGTTATTTCGATTCCTATGACGGAGAGATCAACCATCTATTTTTTCCTTGCCACTGTATCTCAGGCTAGTGAACTCTTTTGTGTTAGAAACTACTTTGGGATCAGAAAAGTACGTTATCTTGTCCCTGAAAAATATTCAGTCTTGACAAAGCCTTGTAAGCTGCTTTTGGCGAAGCAGTTTGGAAATGAAAGTTTTCCTAAGGGTCTCGTTCCCGCAGAAACTGTGAACTGAGGAAAATGAGTGTAAAAATGTCACGATATGCTGTATATTTCAATGGTCAAATATTTATTAAAGTGACCTCCTGCATAAAATACGGCCTTCTTCATCAACATGACACGGTTCTGTGAATCTTCGATGCAACCGCGTTGCATTTTTCGCAGGTTTCCAGGTGTGAATGTTGCTGACAGCACGTGTTGATCACAAAACAGACCACGGGCTGATCGTCATGAACTCCTCGGAAAACGGACATATAAGCCGAATTACACACTAACACAGCAGGTGTAACTCAGGATTTGCGCGGAAGCAGTGGTGGATGATCACGTGATACGTTTCCGCCAGTTGGAGCTTCAGTTGCAGTTTTCCAGCGACGACTCTGCTGTGGGCGCTGCTCAAGATGTGCTTTTTTAATCTATTTTTGTCCTCTGATGTACTCTCGACATAAGGTCTTCTGCGACAAAAAAGCGCGAAAAACAACCTAACACAGGCATGTACTTCGCGTTCTGCTTCTTGACCGCTTTGCAGCCGCGTATTGAAAGGGGCGTTTCAGAGACGCTCTCCCCAGCAAATTCGCGCCACCCTCTCGTAAAAAGAATATTTAGTCTTTTCTGCTGTACAGGTGACAACCAAACTGGGTGAGCATGTTATTGATTGAACCATTCATCAAAAGCAACTCATTGAACCATTCGTCAAAAGCAGGGTACCTGCGACCGTTGCTCGTTTCTGGAGCAGAGGCACAGCACTGAAAGAGGAAACGCAGGGGCAATGATAGCAACACAAAACAAATGACTGCTGAAAAGCTAGAGGTAGTGGCTGTCATACCCTATATGCACTCTCTGTCCTGTTGCCCTGAGAATATAGGCCAACGTGTAAATGTGGAAGTTGCTTTTGGTGCTCCCGACAAGTTGTCCTAGCTGGCAAATAGGACCTGTCCCGTAAAGAGACATGGGAAGCAATATCTCGTCAAACAGGGAAAACATCTTGTTGGCTGTGTGAAGCGCGTTGTGTACCGGGTCCCTTGTCTTGTGGGACATGTTACGTGAGCCAGAGGAAAAGATGCCTAAACGAGCGCTTAACTGAGCATGCCAGCAATATTCGTAATAATAAAGAAGGCTTCCTGGCAGTGCATGAGGGCACGTTTGCGTGCACTCCGTACTTCCAGTGGAACACAGTCATCGATGAGATGAAGTATGAGCCAGCGCGCATAATCAGTGAGGAAGCTCAGATGATGCGAGAGAGGAGCGGTTGCCTAAGCAAACCGCCCGTCGCGCTGCCTGACAGCGAGCTCGGTTTCTTGGAATGCGGGTGTTTGCGCAGACGGCCACTCTGTTTGTTAATGGTGTTTGTGCTGCTTTCGTGTCAGCGCATTATTTCCCTGTTTTTTGTTGTAACTGTTCCCGCAGATACGTATATGACACATTCATGTCAATAAAACTGCGCTCGAAGACAGCGCTTTTGCTGTGTACTTGCTTTTAGTAGACGTGCTTCTCGCGCTGTGTTCTTCAGTTTCTTAGATTTACACGAGAGTCCATCCATGTGAGTAATCTGCTAGCCTTCATTCGTATGACATTAAAATTTGCGGCTATCGCATTCAATGCTTCGCCCATGTGGCAAGTCTATGGATATTATCAAATTTACGTATTGGTATTGTTTAGGGCCAGGACGTGACGCACTAAAAATGCTTCAAATATGAAGCAATACAATGACGTTTTCTCGTCATTATTATCTCGTGCTAGAATTATGTGGTCAAAAATCAGGCGGCCCTCTAATACAGTGTCTTTCATAGCCTCAGTCGCTTTGAGACGTTAAACCCCCAAGTAAACAAACCTTATTGGAAGCACTACATGCAAAAAATACAGTAGCGCTGTAAGAAAGTACATTATGTACTATGTTCTAGGGTAAGGCAGAACTAGAAAAATAGAAACATATATCGCTTACACTGCAAAGCAGAGCATGCACATCAAGAACGTTACTGTATATGTGCTCATCGCAGTGGTCTTCAGCAAGTGAGACAGTTATTCTGAATGTTACCCGTGCGATGGTTCCTCCTACTTATAGCACCGCTTGCATTAAGCGGCAGAAAAAAAGAACAATAGAAAAGTCGTACATTTCAATGCCGTGAAGCTGCCGAATCAGAGGTCAATTGAAATGAACCACGACCTAATTAAAAGTGTTGAATTAAAGCACCGTAATCACTCAAACACGAAGCATTAGGACTTTCTTATGCTACTTCATAAAACAGTATACTAAAAAAACAGTATACGAAAAACATAAAACAAAAAACATAAAACAGTATACGAAAAAATGCCAAGCAGGTGACTGCATTGTGATGAGATTTCTACATCAAGGGTCACAAAGTTCCGATGACAGCTGAAATGTTTTGTTTGCATTCACGAATTCTTTGGAAGTCGAAGGACAAAAGATTGACGCTACAAATGTATTTCCATGATGATTAAACTCGCAGTCTGACGGAAGCTGTTTCTTGCGAACCGGTCTCCTATGCGTATCACTGGCCACAGATGCATTCAATGAGTGTATGATAATTCATTCGGCGAAGGAAAAAGTGTCACGCTAACATTTAGGCTAAAACTCCCCAAGAGTAGGCTTCGAAAGCGCGTCGAATGTGAAGGCAGCCTCTGTGAAGCACCTTTGTAAATTATGACTGAATGAGCTGTTTTTTTGCTTTCTTTAAGGAGGACTATAGCGGCTGCAAAGACCCTGTAAAATTCCTGCAAAGAAGGGTGTATGGCAGGGAGACACGATCTTCCCAATGCTTTCACCCCGTGCTTACAGGAGGTTTTTGGAGTCCCAGATTGGAAGCAGTTAGGGGTACGAGCTAGTGGAGAGTATCTTAGTAATTTGCGATTTGATGATGACATTACCTTGATAAGTAACCCAGGGGACAAACTGCAATAAGATTGCAGGATTCGAGAAGGAAAACAAAAATGTAAGCATGGAAATGTTTGCGCAGAAAAACACTAGTCTCGGAAAAGAACAACGCTTTGCAATATGTAGCGAACCAGTGGAAGTGGTAAAAGAATACGCCTCCTCATAACAGGTGGCGACCGCAGAGCCGAGCCACACGATTGAACGAGAATATTAAGAGGGTGGAGCGCCTCTTGCAGGTATTCGCAAATCAAGAATAGTAGTTTACCACTGTCCCTAAAGAGGAAAGTGCATAAGAGCTGTATATTAGTGATATTTACGAACGGAGCAGATACCTGTGGCCTTACGAACGGGGTTCAAATAATTTAAAGACGACACAGCAGACGATGGAAATAAAAATGATAGGTGAAACCTTAAGGGACAAGACAGCAGAGTGGGTCAGGGAGCAAATCGCTAATAAGGTCATCTTAAACTCAAGAGGGTTTGGGCCGGGTATATAGCACGAAGTCAAGGGAACCGCTGGTCCTTAAGGGTAAGAAACTTGATTCCAATAGAAGGGAAACACGCGAGGGGAGGCAGAAAGTTAGGTGGGTAGATAAAATTGAGTAGTTTGCGGAGATGACGCGATCGTTGGAAGCCCAGGACCGTGTCGATTGGCTAAACACGGGAGAGGCCTTTACCTTGCAGTGGACATAATCAAGCTGGTGATGCTCACGATGAACTCAATTTGTTGCAATAACTGACGGACCTCTTGCGGGAAAGTAATGTTGGCATCCTTGACCCATAAATGGAATAAATTGCTACTGAACCCGTGTGAGCCTTTTTCTGTGCTTGCGAATGCGTATGGTGGTCCATGACACAACGGGTGCATGACAAGGCGCCATGGCCCCGCAATTAGTTGAGTTGAGACGTACCACGGTTCTCATCGTTTGGTCATCAGCAGCGGAGCGGCATATACCTCGGTTCTCGACGATCGAGCCCGTAGTGAGTGAGTGAGCGAATAAATTTTATGACAAGATCCGCTATGTTTGTGGTCCGGGCTAGACCGCACAAGTAGACACCAGGAGACCTTTTCTCTCTATAGCCTCCCTGGCCTGCTGGATAGCCCATCTTTGGTCTTCGAACTCCGAGCTGAGCAGCACTAGCCGCCACCGCTCGCGGAGGCCTCAGGAGAACTTGAAAGGTTGGGGCATTCCCACAGTATATGTTTATACGAAGCCCTTTCTGTTGTGCATAGTTTGGATTTATTGTCCGGGTATAGGTGTGGGTAGTTCCTGTGGAGGTGCACAGGGTTTGGGTAGGAGTTTGTTTGTAGCTGTCGGTATTCAGATGCCTGTTTCCTGTCTAGACTCGGGAAGACGCGCCTCGTCTCTCTGTATTGTAGTGTGTATTCTGTGTAGCATGTAAATCTGTCTTTGTGTGGTACGTCGGCGCCGCCAGGGATGTTAACCGAGGGGTCCATTCGGGTTGCGCGGCGGGTTAATTCTCGCGACAACTCATGGGCCATCTCGTTCGGATGAGAGCTATCAGTCTCTGTGTGCGCCGGGAACCATATTAGGTATTTGGGTTCATCTACTTTCTTTAGTTCTTGGTTATTAACGAGGATTTTGAGGGCTTGTTGTGAAATCCGTCCTTGCGTGAAATTTCGGATACTACTAGCGAGTCACTCAGTATGAATTTGTGTTTGTTGGAGGCGTTTGTTGGAGACTCCTATTCAGTATGAATTTGTGTTTGTTGGAGACGGCTGGAGTCTCTGTTCTATGTAGCCGTCGCTTCCATCACTGACCCATATTGTGATGTCATCCGCGTATATAGAGTGATTTATTCCAGGGATTTTATCTAACTCTTTCGGTAGCCCAATCATGATTAGATGAAAGAGCATTGGTGATATTGATACCATACATCCGCCGCAGCGTGGCTGCATGAAAGACGAGGAAGACGACGTCGCTTCTCTGGTTGTTGCTCGACTGACGCCATCTTGTCCGCACTGACGCCAGTGGGCATCGCATAGGAGCAATGTTATTGCAACACCAACGTGGACACGACCGTGTTATAGCCTATGCAAGCCGACTGCTCTCTCCCGCCGAGCGCAACTATTCAATCACGGAGCGCGAGTACCTCGCTCTTGTGCGGGCAGTCGCCAAGTTTCGTCCATACTTATACGGGCGCCCATTCCGTGTCGTCACCGACCATCACGCGCTCTGCTGGCTACCCTCACTCAAGGATCCCACAGGACGACTCGCTCGCTGGGTTCTACGCCTGCAAGAATGCACGTTCTCTGTGACGCATAAAACAGGGCGATTGCATCAGGATGCGGATTGTTAATCCCGGTACCCTGTGGAGGAAGCAACCGATACTGACACTATCGCAGACGCTTTTTCTGTGTCGAAGCTGCTCAATATTGGCGAAGAGCAACGCAAGGACTCTTCTTTACGAGCCATTATTGACCAACTTGATCAACTTCATGACGCTCCCTTGGCGGGCCACTTGGGCGTTTCCCGCACATACGACCGTGTACGTCGTCGTTATTTTGGCCTGGACTTGCCCGTTCTGTTCGACGCTATGTCGCCGCTTGTGAGCCCTGCCAGCGCCGCAAAAGGCCGTCTGCTCTTCCAGCTGGATGCCTTCAGCCGATCGACGTTCCCGCTGAAGCTTTTTTTCGAGTTGGTCTCGACCTGTTTGGTCCTTTCCCACTCTCCAGCTCCGGAAATAAATGGATTGCTGTCGCCACAGACTACGCGACGCGGTACGCTGTCACATGAGCGCTTCCAACGAGTTGCGCTACCGAAGTTGCGGACTTTCTGTTGTACGACGTAATTTTATTGCACGGAGTCCCTCGCCAACTTCTCACTGACCGTGGCCGCACCTTTCCCTCAGCGGTCGTTGACGAAATCCTGCGGTCTTGCAATACCAAGCACAAGTTTACGACTTCGTACCATCCACAGACGAATGGCCTCACGGAGCGCCTCAACAGGACCATAACCGACATGCTCTCGAAATACGTTGCGGCTGATCACCAGGACTGGGACATTCATTTGCTATATGTGACGTTCACCTACAATTCCGCGCGTCACGACACTGCCGGCTATTCACCATTCTATCTCCTATACGGACGAGAACCCTTCTCGTCCGTATAGTTCAATCTCCTTGGACACCTTGCTGCCCTCCGCCACCGAATATGCCGCCGAAGCCATCGCCCGCGCCGACCACGCGCGCCAACTCACCCGTAATCGCATCGAGGCCTCGCAGGAGCACCAAAGACAGCTCTATGATTGTCGTCATAGAGACGTGCACTTTTCTCCGGGTTCTCTTGTGCTCCTCTGGGAGGCCAGAGGAGCACAAGAGAAGCGTGTGGGGCTTTCTGAGAAACTCCTGTCACGGTACACTGGACCATACCGTGTCGTTCGCCAAATCACTGACGTTACGTATGAGATCGTCCCAGCCGATCCAACAACGTCATCATCAGCTACGAGCGATGTCGTTCACGTGTCTAGGCTGAAGCCTTATTACCTTCCCTCGACTACATCTGTGTAGATTAAGCACCGAGACGGTGCTTCTAGCGCCGGGGGTTATGATACCATACATCCGCCGCGGCGTGGCTGCATGAAAGACGAGGAAGACGACGTCGCTTCTCTGGTTGTTGCTCGACTAACGCCATCTTGTCCACCCTGCGCTATTTTAACGATTTAATAAATAGTTACTAAGCTACCCGTAACAATATTACGGAGTGCTGCGGTGGGCCTATGCAGCCCAGTTCTTGAAGATCAAATGAAGGCCTCCTAAGCTGATTCCTGTTTTCCTGTTGGTTAAGAAGTTCCTGACATAATTGTAAGCTCTCTCACCCATGTTTAGGCTCGACATGCGGCTGAGAATTGTGGCATGTTCCGCATTGTCAAATGCTTTTTTGAGATCCAGGCCGAGTATGGCTCGTGTGGATCTTGTGGGGTTGTCTATTCTTTGGTGTTTAATCTGTGTCTTGGCGTCTTGGGTGGATAGGTGACGACGGAAGCCTATCATCGTGTCTGGGTAGTGTTCACCGTCCTCGAGATAGTTGTTGGCTCGATTTAGGAATGCGTGGTCCATCATTTTGGCTAGGGATGACGTTAACGAAATGGGTCGCAGATTTAGTTTGTTAATTGGATTGCCTGGTTTCGGCATAAGGATTGTCCTATCCTCTTTCCACCCGTCGGGTATCTCCCCTTCCGTCCAGCATTTGTTGATATATCCAGTTAGAAATTCTATGGATTCATCATCCAGGTTGCGCAATGTTCGGTTGGTGACTCCATCGGGTCCCGGAGCTGAGTTTATATTTGATTTGTGGAGCACCGCCCTAATCTCCGCTGCCTCACAGTTTTGATCCATTTTGGGGTCTAAGAGAAACCTTAGCAGCTTCCACGTTTGTGAAGTTCCAATATGGTTGCTCATGTCCTTACAGATCTCCTCCCATTGTTGCTCACATAACTGCCTGCAGTGACTTTCAATGTCTTTCTTGAGCTGTGCTATCTTTTTCGGGATTGTTCTGTTGTGTCTCTGCCTCCGCGATTTGTGCTGTAGCGCTTAGGTCGTCCGCCACAGGTGTATGTTATCAAGCGCTCCGCTGGGATATATGTTTCTATTTCTTGTGTAGCTTTCATGACGCTGTCTATTATACTCTTGCACCATTTCTGGATATCTTTAGGGGGTTCGATGATAGCTTTTCTGATTTCCCGGAATTTATCCCAATCAACTAGGAGTCTTATGTTACGCATGGCCGTTACGCTTTCGCTATTTGCGAATGGTAGGTGCGTTTCGAGTATTCTATGGTGACTGCCTAGATCATCGAATGTGGTGTGCCATGTAGCTCCTGGGGTGTTCCTCGTTATTGTGAGATGCGGTGTTGTGTCCCTCTGGGTGCTTGTGCCAATGCGTGTGTGTGCATGCGGGTCTGTTAGAGTAAGCGGTTCGTCTTCTATGCTCTGCCATAGACGTTTCCCTTTGGGGTAGGTGAATCCATATGCCCATGCTTCGTTTGGGGCGTTGAAGTCCCCTGCTATGATGAGCGGGGCGTTGCCAGCTAATATCGCGGCCTTCCTGAATAGACAGTGAAATTGTTGTCGGTGATTTGACAGACTTCTGTACACGTTATGAATGAATGTGCTGCTTCATTTTGCTTTCCTAGATAGAAGTTCTGGCATTATATGGTTTTGTCCAATTTCGAGATTATGGGTTCTGACCGTAATCTCCCTTGGCACTAGTGTAGTGAGAGTTTTCTTTTCTTCATCTCGCTCGGAGCTTACGGATTGGTATCCCGGTAGTGTGGCGAGTCCGTACGTTTCTTGAAGTAGAATAACGTCTGGCTTGTTACCCTGTCTGATGTATTGTTGGATGACGGATTCCTTAGCCCTGAATCCTCTAGAGTTCCATTGCCATATACGGAGTTGACCTTTACCGCGCCTACCCATTGCCGTTTGTTATGTATGGGGGGTGAATATAGCTGGGTGGATGATGGGAGTTGGAGGTTTTGTGACGGTTGCCTGTTGGGCATATGGTGCCTGCGGTTGTTGGCGAACGTTCCCGGCTGCGCCCTCAAGCTCTGGTGCTGTTGTTTGCGCTTTCTTGCCTCGTTCCAGCACTTCTACCCTGGCTGCAAGTGCCGTCAGATCGACAGAGGTCTTAGCGGTGGTTTCCAGCATCGATTTGAACACTGTTAATAATTGGTCTACTTTTTTTCAATGTTATCTAGTCGTGTTTGTTGCGATTGTTGCGATAGTCGTGTTTGTTGCGATATGTTTAGTGCTTGGGGGCTCTGTAGTTTTCTGCGTTTTGGCCTTACGTTTTAATGGAGGGGTGGTTACCTCCATGCGATCGTCGGCTATGGGTATTTCCTCCTGCATTACAGCAGCAGTTATATTAGGACTTATGGGTTTTGCGCATGTGCGTTCGTTAGTGAGTAGTTTTATTTGAGCTCGCAACGGTGCTTTTATTTCTTTCATTGGTCTCTTTTCATCTTTAAGCCGTTCTAGCTCCTCACTGTTGCTTTTATTGCTGGCGACGTAATTTTTGTCCTCCTGAGTTCCCTCCGTTCGCGAACCGCGTGCTTTATCTGCCCAGCTTACCTTGTTTGGTGGTCCCTTAGACGCTTATGTCGACCTGGAGCTGGGCCGGGAGCTTTCAGGGCTGGGGTTCCTTGAACCAGACCGGGATCTTGTTTGTCGTCGTTTTCTAGGTCTAGATGTCGAGCGCTGGCGTGGACGTCCTCTTGGTTGAGGTGAGCTTTGCGTGTGATGTTCTTGTATTCTGGCCCATTGTCTCTGTTTTACGATGTAAGGCTTCTTGAACTTGGCCGTGCAGCTTTTGTCGGCTGTAGCGTGGTCCTTTCCACAGATTTGACATTTAGGGTCACATCTGTGGCCATTTTTGAGGTTGTGAATTCCGCAACCCGGGCAGAGTTTATCTTCATGGTTGGGGCACACATCACCTCTATGTCCCAGTCTGTTGCATTGCTTACAGTAGTCGATATGCTTGCGGTATAGCGCGCACGGTATAATTACTTCATCATAACACACACTCGATGGTACATTGTTACCACTGAAGAGCAACATGACCGTTGTAGTATTCCCAGTCGTTTAGCCGTGATGATGCTGTGGTTTCTTTCAGTGACAAGGGCCGCCCTAATGCTATCAGGGGTTTCCTCGAGTGGGATTCCTCTAATGATTCCCATGGCTGCATCTTCTGGTGCCGTTTTATACGCTGCCACTTCATGTTCTTTGCCGCGTATAAGTATTTTCTTGATTTTTCTGTACTAGTCTGCTCTTTCGGGGTCTGGGGTGCTTACTACCATGATGTTTTTTGTCTTGTTGGGGCAGATTACGTCGAATTGCCTGACTTCTGGTGGCGTAGCCGCGGCTTCATGTATACCTCTGGTTATATCCATTGGGCCGAGTGCGGGGACGCATAGGCCTCCTCTAGGTCGGATGACAATTTTGTAGTCTCCCGCCGGTAGCTTGGGCATTCTGCTCGCTTTTTCGATGCGGTTGATCCGTCTATCCTGCGTGGTGGCTTGCGTTTCACCAAAGCTGGGTTCTCCCTTGTTGTTAGCACCATGGCTTCCGTCGGCGTCGCCGGCCGATCCGTGTCCGGGCTTTCGACAGCGTCCGTGGTGTACGGTGTGCCATCCTTCTTCAATATCCGTAGTGGTTTGCGATTCGTCACACTCTTGTTTTACATCCATCGTCCTCACATCGGCGTCGGTGTCCTATGCGTCGCCTGCCGATGCGGCGGATTCCATTGGGTTTACACCGTCGGCTCCTTCAGGGACCCGGCCGGCTCCGCTGGACTTAGCAGCGTCGCGCGTGGCGTGCACGGAGAAAGGGCCGTAAAAAGGCGAGAAAGCATTGGCCCACCTTGTCTTTAGTATCCTGAGATTCCGGATGACGAGACCAATCCTTTGATATCACTCTGCAGAATGTGCTTGGTCTTCTTCACTGCGAAATTGTTCATGAAATAAGGAGCCTACGCCCGAGCCCGTACACAAATTAATAGTTATTGGTGTTTTAACTCTCAAAGCAACGATATGATTATGGGAGGCCCCGCAGTGGAGGGCTCCCGAAATTTTGACCACATGAGGTTTTTAACTTGTACCTATATCTACGCCCGCCGGTTTGTGGCCTTTAGCGTCCATTTAAATGCGGCCGTAGCAGTAGAGATTCGATCCCGCGAGCTTGGGGTCAGCAGAACAGCACTTTTCATGCCCCTCTCCCTTTCGTCACCGACTCGCTCACCCCTCGCTGCCGTCAATGCGGCTTACACAAGTGGCGCGATACTCGGCGGCAGCACTTCCCAGCATCCGCTTGGCCATTTTATCGTGATGTAGAGATGAGGAGTTCCTCTTTGGACTTGCTTGGGGAAAGACGCCTGCCATTCGATCGGAGGAAGAAGAGCAGCAATAAACGAGCGCCAACGCGTACAGATGCGCGAACGGGTGAGAAAACGAGGTGAGGCCGCTCCCTCATAACCTGAAGCCCTAGAATTCACTGACATCTGTCATTGCAGTAGTGGAAGGGCGCTGAGATTTTTCTATCTGATGTGTTGCTTGTGGCTTTCGGTTTAACGTGCACAGTGTTTCGTCGATGCAACACAAATGCTTTCGCACTTCTGCTACTAATGTGACAAGGACATTGACATATCGACAAAAATGATATTCAACGATAGAAGATAGTCAACAAAAGCACTCAGCTGAAGAAAAATAGCTTAATAATGTTATGAATGTGTACGAAAAGGCGGTGGCGGCATTTCGAGAATCATTAGCTGATATTTCAAAAGTAGAACACCTGTTTCTCGGCCGTGGTTCCTCACCCGAATTGAGAAGTGTTTTCATACTGAAGGTCGATTTTGAAATTGATTGGCACATGACAAATCGATAAGTGTTGAGTAGCAAGGACGCTCGCTATTTGATTTTGCTTTAAGAAAATATAAGAAGCTGGTATGCGGGCTCTGCAAGTGCAGAGACGATTCGTTCAACTCTGCGTAGAGGCTTGGTACAGCCTGTGATAATGTTGTTCCCTGAGAATCTGACCGAGAGTCAGTTTAGGGTTTTAATTGCCAAGTCGTGAGATGTTTGAGGCACGCCGTAGTGAAATGTTTTAGAAAGACAAACCACCTGCGGTTGAGTAGGCTTGGTGAGCAGTACGATCAGAACGATAAGCTGTGCAAGGAATTTATCGTGACTGGCAGTGGAGGCGCGATGATAAAGAGAGCGTGGAGCTGATGGGGACGTAGGAAGTCCTGGCTGTTCCTGTTCTGCTACGTATTGCTCATTTTTTGTTTCTTTCTGCCTTCAGTTCTTTCTTTTTTCTCTTCTCTTTGTTTTTTGTGCATGCATGTCTTGTCTTTGTCTATTTCTATTTGTTTCTCTTTCTCTATATGTACAACGTCTCACAAATATCACGCAGCATGATTTGAAAAAAAAAAGAAACGTCGTTACATGAAGCACACCCAGTGCATGTTGTTTCCAGTATACTGTAGTCGCCACTACGAGTTTTTTCGTGTATTAAGTTTAGTTAATTAGGCATATTTACGTTTACAGCGCTCACCCAATCATTAAAATGTGAATGATGCTTACGTAGGGATGCTCAAATGATACATAACGGTGCCATTTTTGCAACGTACAAATTACGTCCAAATTTTTCCCGGCTGACAAATGAAGTGCACGAAATATGAAACACAACACGTGACTACGCTCCCACCCGCAAAAGGTAGGTGCAGAGTCTTGGCTTGCTAACTTGGCTTGACACATGGTGTTTTATCGAAAATAAACCATGAAAATAGGCGTTTTTCTCAAATGGTCAAGGCTTTCAGCAAGTGGGCCCCCCCGAAAAGATTCCTGGCTACGGGCCTGCTCACAATGATCCTGTTTGAGGGCGCTGCTTCCTGATGAGCGCTGCAACCTAGTCACGTGTCATATTTCAGATTTTGTGGGCTTTCCTTATGACCCAAAAAATCGAGCTGGCAATTAGTACGTCGTTGAAAAAACGATGTTAGATGTCATTTCAACATGTCTAAATATGCCTCATTAACATTTCAGTGACTAGGTGAGCATTTGTCGGGTGAGAAACATAATTAGGACAGATTAACTAAAGTTCAGTTAAACACTCATGTGGTTAAAGAGTTAAACAGTTCAGTTAAACACGAGGCATGTGGACTTCCTTTTTAAGACCGCTTCATAAAACAATACACTAAAGAATCCTAAGCAGGTGACTGCATTGTCATCAGATTTCTGTATGAAGAGGTCAGCAGGTTCATATAAGAGCCGAAATGTTTTCTTGCCTTCGCGATTTCTCATGAAGCCGAAAAACAAAAGATTGACGCACACAAATATATTTTCATGATGATTAAAGTCGCTGCCTCCGAAAGAATCTGCTTCTTGTGCACTGACCTTCTAGGCGACTGAGCCATGCAAAATGTCCACGATAATTTTTTTGCAAGGGAGAAAAATGTCGAGCGTATCATTTAAACTGAAGCTCCCTCAGCGTACTTTTTCAAACCGCGTCATACGTGTAGGCAGCCTTTGTGAACTGGTAGTGACCTCAGAGCCGAATCACAAGATTGAAGTATTTAGAATAATAAGAGGGTGTGTTAGAATAATAAGAGAGAAGCACGTGTTTTTCAGACACCCATCAGTATCACTTAAAATGAGCATGTGCACCTTTAAAAGTACGGCGCCCGCTTCCCCATCTGTAGTTGCCTTCCCGACCATCTTCTGCAGCCCTTTGAGATGGCTAGATGCGCCGCCCTTCTGCGGTCTTTCCAAGTTGCCTTCATGCTCCTCTCGTTTCTTCGACGTGTCTTCGACGTGTCTTTGGCGGCTCTCTCATTGTTAGACCGTCCCCCCTTTTTTTCTTCTTTTTTGCGCTTTTTTTGCAGCTCCCCTTATCTCTGAGATGAGAGGCCTGAGTGCCGTTGATGTGGCAAGGGCTACACTCTTCTGCTTTCAAATTTTCTTTTTCCATGCAGGAATTACCAATAGCGACACGCGCCATCGCTGGATATGACGTGAACACTAACCCCTTAAAACTAACACGTCAAAAATGACAAGGCGCCTTTGACAAAGATAGGCCCTCCTATCGAAACGTCGGCCAGCCTGTCTGAGGCACTTTTTCCTGTTGTTCAACCTATCTCACTCCGTCTATCCATCTGCCGGCTCCCTCTTGACATTGGTTCTCGCTCTCTATGTATTTCTCTTTTTTATTATCTCACTGTGTAGCTTCTTTCGCTTCCCTTTGTTCTGTTTATTTTTCTTTTGCTGCGCCTATGCTATGGTTCACTCTTTCCTCTCCTCTTTTCCCTCCTCCTAATCTTGACGTCTAGCCGAATGGTTAAGACGCTCGCCTTGGGATAGTAGGCACAGCTTTCGAATCTCGCACCGGGAAGAAAATTTGCCCAAGAATTTTCCTCTTTCCTTTTCTTAATTTCTGTTCTATCTTTCGTTCTTCCTTTTTCTCGTTGTCTTCCTTTTTCTCTGCCTTTCTCTGGACTCGTTGTCCCGCCCATCAGAGTCATTGCGTGTCGCGCACGAGAATTGGTGCAGATAATCTGGCAGCGAAACACAAGATGAAGACGACGACGACAATAACGAGGACAAACAGAGCGCGTGCCAGTTCATGTTTTCTGGGTGAAGGCGGTGCGTGACGTCACACCAGCTGCGCCCGTGCACCTGTGCTGTGGTAGTGACTGAATCGCTCTGCGGGGTTTCAGGTGCGAAGCTCCTTATGCTGTGGGTCTGCCCATCCTCCTTTTGTTTGTTTGTAGTAGCCACGTCTAGTTCGTGAGAAGCTCGCGTTACGATGCGCAACAGAAGAAGAAGAAGACGTTGACGAGTGACACTCTCGTGCGTGTTCACCTGTATGGCGTTCATTCTTCTTTACTACGTCTCGTGTTTTCAACGACGCCCGAAGACAACACTTCAGAAGTAACGCGCAATGCTGAACGAATTTCAACGTCTAGACCAACATCGACTACCCACGTGGACGCAGCGGTACCTCCGAGCCCTGCAAGAAGACGTTGACTCTTCCAAAGAGTTTACCATTGCCGTTCTCAACGTTCGATCTTCGCATGACCGCGTAGACAAAGTGGAACGGGACTCCATACTTACTGCGGTGGACGTTCTCTGTCTTACCGAGACGTGGAACGCCAAAAGACCGTATATCAAAGAATACGTTCCAGTCGTGTGCATCGATGATACAGAGCGTCCTACAGGTGGTTGGCCGTATACGTCAAACAAACAGAAAAGGCACAAGATCTGAAACTATGACCAACGACACAGAGCCACAACGATGAATATGCTGCCATCAATTTCGATGGATGCATCACCGTGACCATGTACCTTGCACCCAATTTGTCGAGTGGGAATATCAAGACATTCATTGACACGGGATTGTGTAATTATGACGAGTACAAGAATAGACCATCTGTTTTAGTTGGTGACCTGAATGTCGATATTACCGAAAAGAACAATGAGTGGTTAATGGAACATATGGCAGCCAAGTATGCTCTCACGTGCGCGTACTTTGATCATATGAAGCCAACGACCATCCGAGGGTACGTGTATAGACCTGGTATTTTCAAATTTGCAGTTGTAACCCGTACAGGAACCGCTATCCCTTCATTTCACGGACCATAAAGCCGTGATAATGAAGGGACAACTCAAGCCAAGCATGATCTAAATAAGCAAAATAAAAGTTTGATGCTTGTATTATACACACAGTGTTTCTCACTCTTTATATGATGATTGACGGGGCGTTACACATAAGATTCACAGTTTACCAATGATTCCCTCCGGAGCTTCGCCCCACTCATCATCTTTCACCACGTGGATAGACGTCAGACTCTGCCCAGGCGGCGCTGCGAAAAACACCGCCACCAGCGCCCTCATCGTAGCCCTGGCACTAACTGGGTAGTGCAAGGAGAGCCGCCCGCAAGCGAATGTGCATAGGCCGCAACATAACTCTCCTCTTTCTTTGGTGTCGAGGCGCGGTTTCCTGAAAATCAAGGACCTGGAAAGCTTCTTCCGCCAATTCACGCTTCAGAAACAAAGGAAGCTGATCAAAGCGAACTGCGAGTACAGTGCAAAATACGTTTTAGTTATTCCCGCGCGCTGCAACTCGCAAGTACAAGCGAGCATCACACGACACCGAGTCCGAGGCAAGCCCTCCGATATCCGTTCTCTAGAGCCTAAATGCGTTAAAATCGGGTATATACGTATGCCACAGCGATAAAGTACCTACATACACGATCAATTTACTTAGCTATATATCTTACGATCAGTGCTACAAAACTCGGTTCATCAGGGGCGAATGGCTCCGGCGATTTTCGCTTTTTCAGTTGCATTCTCCCTTAATCTCTCGGTTCCTGTGCATTGGAGTGTTTTATTACGCATCCTCAAATGGTCTCTTGATGGTCGTCTTCCGTTTGTATGCACTGCAAATGGGGATACGTGCGTGTCCACTTTCGCGGGGTACAACCAAAGGCAAAACCGTGGCCTCCGAGATAGCTACGGCAACCGCGGAGGACACGGGCGAAACAAACCTGAAGGGGGTCACGACCAACATTCTGCGATTTACTTGTGTGACGCACGTGGTGTTAGCTAGTTAGAAACAGAACTCTGAGCCTTCAAAACGTACATACGTCCGCAATGCTGTGTTGTGACGACCAACTCGTCGCGGTGTGCGCATCACGCGTCTCCAGTCTGCCTCTAGCTGCTCACTTCGTGTTACACGACAAGCACCTCTGCTGAGCTTCATAGTCAAGGTTACCACGGTTTTGCATCAGGGCTACGCAAAACAACAGCAGAGCCACACATTCATGCCACCGGCTGTGGAGAACGCGGGCACTTCGCTTACCCAACACGCTCGCAACGGCCCGTATCCAGCGCTCTCGCCTTTCTTCTTTGTACGACAACTATGGAAATCGGTAAAACTGAACGTTGTTATTCAGTCTTTTACGTCCGTGGCAATTCACAACGCAACAGTTCCTCTTTTGCGGAGTTTCTTCGTAGCGTGCAGAGGGCTCTCGTCTGCTGCTGTTTCCGCCATCGTTCACGCGAGTGATCCAGCAAGCACTTCACGACGGTTCGGGGGCGCGTCCGACTAGCGAAGAGCAATTCACAGCTCTCGTTCTGAGTGCTAAATGCTCAAACACACGCGATATTAAACTCAATCGTTGTTTCGCACTCGCTAGTTGCACCTGGTCCCATAGCAAACTGTGCAAGAGAGTCGGTCTATGCACTACTCAATACTTCTCCCACAGGTGGCGCCACACATCTTGGAAACTCCAGAGTCTGGCGTCTATATGCTGTGAATTTTTTTCCAGTACACGGATTACGCCTTACGCTTAGCTCAAACAGCTCCGCAGTAAAAACGTGTGGCGGCTATGCAAGATGAGCTTGGTGAGCACTTTAATTAGTAGCGACAAGCGTAGAACATTGCGTGTTCGCCACGGTAGATGAGGAACTTTGTGAGCACTACGATTGGAAATACAAAGATAAAATACGATTAGAAATAGAGGGCTAAAACAATGCGGGTGAGCCATGGAAGATAAGGAGCTTGGTGAGCACTTCGACTAGAATTGAGAAGCGGTACAACAACACGTGACTGCCACGGGAGAAGAGGAGTTCGGGAGAACTGTGACCAGAAGCGACAAGCGGTGCAAAACTGCGTGGAGGCCACGGAAAATGAAGTTTCGTGACCACTATGAGCAGAATTGACAAGGGGTAGAAAAACACGTGGCGGTCATGGAAGATGAGAAGATTGATGAGCACAATGACCACAGTCGACAAGCAGTACAGCAAAGCATGGCGACCATGGAGGATGAGGAGCTTGGTGAGCAGTACGACAAGAAGCGAGAAGCCATACGATAATACGTGGTGGCCTCGAAACATGAGGAGCTTGTCGAGCACTACGGCTGCGGCCATGCAAGATGAGGACTCTGGTGAGCTCTAGCGCGTGAGCTGCGTGAAAGACGAGACGTGGGCCGAATATATCAACCAAAAGCGATATACGAAGCGACAACAGGTAGTGACATTGTAATAACAGCGCGCTTCGCTTATCGGGAATGACGAAGAAGACTTTGTACCGAACAAATAAGGAACGGCGTGCAGCGTCTGTGATAACGTTTGGTTCCGTTCGGGTGTGTCGTCTGTTGTTGAGGGCGACAACAATGCGCAACATTTGGATTACTTCGGTTGCGACTTATGCGCGGGAACCGTCAATTTTTGTCTTTATTTTATCTCTAGTAAAGGGAAAATAATACATCCCCTCAAATCTGGCAGCACTGATTCAGAGAATAGAACGCTGTATTCCTTAGACTAAATTTTTCCGAAAGATGCACGATTACCTAGTAGCGTTTGTCCTTGAAAATTGAGGTAACAGTATGTCCCCACCTTTGACAAACCAGCACCCTGTGGTTTATAAAGAGTGGCAGAGCCGGCATTCGGACTATATATTTTTTGAGTCCAGCTGGTGATTTATTATTATTTATTATTTATTATTACCCGAAACATGGCCTTGTAATCTGACAGGGCTGAAGCGGAGCCCCCAGGCAATTTATTTTGGTGTCGAACGAAATCAGCATCTCATGATCACAGCCAGCCCCGAAATACCTTAATAGGCAGTTATTTTATTGTAAATAAATTTACTGAGCGAGCGGAACAAGCGGATGGTAGCTCAAAAAAGTACGCAGACAGTACTCTATGGTGGTGTTCGAACGCCGATCTCGCACCTTCCTCTCGTGATGATGATAGTTGAGCAAGAGGTTTCAATGTCTTCCTTGCTGATTATAATTGCTGCCGTCGAGAAGGATGAAGCCATCTTGGCGATCTAACAGATGGGAACAAGCGGGTAGAAGACCGAGTTGAGGCGGTGCACGTGAGCGATATCACGTGCACGCGGACGACGGGCGCTGGGAGGCGTAAGAGGTTCAATTGCATCGTTGACGGGTGTGTACGTTCGACCAAGCGCTAGGAATCATGATAACTGGGGAGTAGTTTAGGAGACAAACCTGGAGCGCAGGGCGGTACATGCAGGCATACAGTGCTCCAGGAGCGAACGTTGCAGCAGGAGGATTGTCGTCATCGCAGGCCTCTTTCTTGCGTTGTTGGCGGGCCGTGGTAAACCGCTTGGCTTGTTTACGGCATTTTTCAGCGTATCGGGCGGCTTCCGACACGGGCGTGCGCTAGGAGGCATCTGGTGCACATGGCAGGAAAGTGTCAATACATTGCGACGGCTGGCAACTGTACGGATGGAAGAATAGGGAAAACCGGGTTGTGACTTGCGTAGCCGTTATATACGCGTATGTCGCAAATGGAAGAACGAGATCCCAGTTTTTTTTTTGGTTCAGATGGAACATGCGTGACCAGCATGTGGCCCAGAGTGCGATGAAATCGCCCAGTCAAACCGCTTGTATGAGGGTGGTGGGCTGTACTGGTCCGGTGTACTATATGGCACTGGTGGAGAGTGTTTGGATACATCGCAGAGAGATATACGCCCACGGTCACTGAGGAGTTCGTAAGAATGACCGTGACGAAGCTCAAAACGAATGCCATCCTTTCTTATTGTATATTGCGCATGTCGTCCGAATGAAGCCGTACTATGACAGACAGTAATAAATCAGACACCACCGCTGGACGATGTCTACTTTCGTCGACAAGCATCGTGAATGCTACCTTGGAAACTACCTCACAGCAAGTATCGGGACGATGCATTCTCAGAAAGGGGTAATGACGCAACCTACATTCAAAGTACGTGCGCCGGAAGTTTACTACACGGGAAGAGAAAGAGAAGGAGGATTACCAGCGGATGCCATGCGCTCCGACAACACAGGCGCGTGCGAACGGCACGGGACTCGAGAAGAAGAAGAGGTGGGGACTCTGGTAAAAGAAAGTGTTCGATAGAGACATTCCTCGTTGGAGCTATTTGTTTGTAGGGCACAAGTTCGCCCGAACTAAGCGCTTCATATATAGTATAGTCATACTATATATGGTCAGCTTTGTTGTTTAAATTCGTTGCATGTGTGTTAATATTCTTTTGCGCCAAGTATTCTTACAAAAAACATTCGGACAGGTGATTCTGAAATAAGCGCACGTACACCGAAATATTCTACGTAATGGGCGAGAAATCTGCTTCTGTCATCGTGTAATGTTTGGCAAAATAAGGCAGCTTCACGCTTCAACTTCCAAACTTGTTGGAATGTGGTTTATGTGATTGTTCAGGTGGCTATAAAGGTTGCTTTATCAATGAACTAAATGACGCACAGCATAATATTTTGCCTGTCAAAAACGTTGTTTATTAGTTCCTGTTTTTAATTTATGATTAGAGATACTCTTTCGTAGCGTGTTTCTGCTTGCTTCAAATGTCTACAACATCGTGAGTTAAAAAAATCAGTATCTCTAATGGCGAGGCGTTTCCTGGAAAACTGAATGAATCATGAGAAAGCGTAAGGCTCAGTTCGCGTCTATTTCAGAGAAGAGCGAGCAAAAAAGGAAAAAAAAACTATGTCTTAAGGAAAACGCCATCGGGCTTTGACGGTCTTCTTAAACTGCTTTGAACTTTTCTCCATGTCTGTGATAATCATAATGATAACTGAATGATCCCAGCGGATGCAAAGCATGTTGCCGAACCAATGTGGAGGAATGTTTTCGTTACGCCTTGATTTAAGATATAAAGAGTACTGACCAGTGTTGCGGAATGGAGGCCTCCATTCCATTTCATTTCCGTTCCGGGGAATTCGAACTTGCCGCAATTCCATTCCTTTCAATTCCTCGGATTGGAAAAACTTAGCCCATTCCCACTCCGGGAATGACCGGGCAGTTCAATTCCATTTTTGTAATTCCTCAACGTAGGAAGGGCATCTTGATAGTTTTATCGAGTTAAGAATGAACTCCCCATAAGGCTGATGTCATCAGATGCATTAATAATTGCAAAAGTACGCAAGACGCGTTACCAAGGTCGAGGAATAGTACCTTGGTGACATTTGATATCTCGTGCAGAACCACCCGACTGATTCCCATATAAGGGCAGTCCTCCAGCTACCTATAGTACTTGCATGGTCAGCATGTTTGAAGGAATGGTGGTGTTTTATTATTGTTTAAGCTTAAATTTGGTAATGCTAAAATTACGACATAGCGTATTTTGATGCTGGCAAAATTAGTGTTCAAGAATACTAAGCAGTTTTGTCACGCGTCTGGAGCGGTCGTGAATATGTACAAACCTAACATTTATTTAATGGGGAACTAAAACCCTCTAGATCGGCTGGGATTAGTTAGAACAGTGCACCGCTCGGCCACCTTGTGCTTTTGCATCGAATACGGAACGCTGGGCCGCACCGCCCGTCAGAACCCACTATTGTCAAGCGCGCCTCGGAAGCATGGATGGGGTGAGGAGATTTTTATGTGTACGCCTGTGTGCAGGTATGCAATGTCTTCCTTGTCGCAAAGGTCATTTACGTGTACCAGGTATTAAACTACTCGTGAGATAAAGATCAGGCTGTGCACAGAGTATTCGCCACTTTCGTGTGTGGGTATCAATGGGAATCAGCGCGCAGGGATAAATTTTTTCTCCCTGCAGTATCTGCTGGGTTCGTGCATTTGTTTGTACACTAACTTATGCCTCGGTTCGTAGTTGGCGCGTTGCTTATAAATGTACGGTGCTTGTAATTAGCCAAGCCATTTTAAAGATACTGCTTTATTGTTAAATTTGAGGCTCTGACTTACTAATGTTTGAAATTCGAAAAACAGCGCGTAGGCGAAAACGCGCTATGTTTTCAGAAAAAGACGTAATTCCATTCCCATTCGATTCCTTGCAAAAGGTGCTTAATTCCATTCCCATTCCATTCCTCCATACGTTGTCCGCATTCCATTCCCATTCCATCCCGGGGTCGCGAAAATGTGGAATGATTCCGAAGTCATTCGGATTCTGGAGTGGCAATTCTGCAACAGTGGTACTGACAATTGGGCGAGTTGGTACTGATTCATGACTGTTGTTGCGCAACACACACACGGAAGAGATACTAGATGTAGACAACACGGGCGCAAGTTCAAAAGTTCTCCCACTGTTTGAAGAAGGTAGCAGCGAGATATGGCGTAACGTCGGTGTTTGCAGTAATCAAGAAGCTTTCAAAGTTCTGACCACGACTTCGAAAGACGGCGGAGTCCGGTACTACACACAGTAGAAACAGGTGCCACATAATGCACAGCGAAGGTTACCGGTCTTGCAAAACAGGAGTGGTTCACCAGATTTGTTTCAGTTGCTGCAGATCCTACGTTGCGCAGTCTGGAAGGTGTATACACATCAGGTTGAGGGCGCACGACTTCGCATTATGTAGTGTAACACGAACACATTTGGTGGATCATTGCAGTTCGTGCGGGTGCACACCAGTTTTTACGGACGCAAAGATTCTGTCAACAGAGAGACAAAAAGTAAACTCGAGTTAATTGAAGCATTATATATTAGAAGTATGGGAGAGAAGTGTGTAAGCTAAGCTTCCATCACGATGTCCAATAAGGAATTCGACTTCTTGAAAAGCACGTGTAGGAATTATGCTGCAGATGTGTGAGGTTAGCCTTAAGTATGTGTGTTTTAGATGCGAAGCATCTCTTTCTCAGGGGTATGTCCCACGGCGTTGGCCTTGGCGTCCGTACTCACACTACGCATGCGCAACTCTCCTCTTTCCCTCTCTCCAACAGCTGCGCGTTACTCTCTCCAATTCTCTCCTAACACCTGCTTGCGCTTCTGCGTTCTCGCTTCTGCTCTCGCGGCGCATGCGCCACTGTCCTCCTCTAGTCTGCTCTCCTTCGAGTGGTATTTCAGGCTGAGAAGGGGGAATGTAGCCACACCTACTGAAGAACAGTTAAGGTGTGCAGGCTGAGTTCCGTAGGCGTCGAGAGATGGCGCAGACCGTCGGGATGCGCTAGGGTTCGGGGCTTGCGTGAATAAAGAGGGGCTTTTGTTTAGCGATGTGTGCGGTCGTGCTTTACTGCGTACCGGCATAAGTTACCGCTTGCGTGCAGCAACGCAGACGCATGCGACAAATAATACTCCATTGATCTGTACAAACAGCTTTGAAGTAGCACTGCAAGGCAGCACTGCTATGCTTTGCATGTAAAAAAAAGACAATGACCATGAGCCAAGAAAAACAGAATAAACAACAGTAGAGGCGTTCGTAGTTTGAGGTAGTTCATCTTCACTGCAAATACATACCACAAGAACCCTGGTGATGTGGTTGGACTGCGTTGGAAGGTTACGAGGGATTTTACTTGCGTTGCATGGTAACTGTGGTAGATGTTCACATTTGTGATAGGTAAGAGACCTCTATATTACGTAACTAAGTGTGTGTTATCTGGTACAACGAAAGTACGTGACTTTTGTATCGACAGAAATATTTTTCTTCCTTCAAGTATTGCTTACCCAGAAGATTTATGAGGTAGGCTGTAGGTTTATGTGTCCTGAAGTTAGGGAATAAAGTTTTAGATGCGAAGCATCTTATGGCGGAGTTCAATCCGGTGGTGGCGGTGTGCGGCCTGACCACCCTTACTGCGCACGCTCAAACACTCTCCACTACCCCCTCTCATCCGCCTCATTCGCTCCTGCGCAATGGCGCAATGAGTGCTAGCGCATGCGCGTCCCCTCCCCCTCTCTTCCCTCTCGCGCGCCTGTCGACCGCGTTCCCCGCTCGGCCTGTGAGAATTAACGGCCAGGCTAGAGGGAAGACACGACAGGCGTAGCGTTCCTCTTCGCGTTCCATGACGTGACGTCGGTAGCATGCCCAACGAAAGGCAATGGAACGCGATCGTGCAAGTGCTCCGGCTTCGCATCGCCTCAGGGTCCCCTTTAGCGGGACATGGTGTAATTGTTTTCAGCTGCCGTTCACTACTGTTAGGTTTGGCCTTAAAATTAGTCGTTGCAGACGTCATCGTCCGTAGCCGCAAAGCTGTCTCCCCTCCCGCTACAGCGATTAGACGGAGGACGGAGCGTCGCGTCTTCCTGGAGGGGGCTTATGCCGAGCAAGCCGGGGATGCTGCCGTAGATGGATTCCCAGCAAAACGACGGGGGAATGCACGCAGACCCCTTACGGCACAGTTCCTTGAGCGTGAGATGGCTCCTCTGAAGGGGCTCTCACCAAACCACACCATTCTTTTATCCGTGCGCATACATGAATGTCTGCACGTGCTGATGTAAGCTGTCTGCATCTTCCCCGAATCAACGTCAGCTCCCCTCTCCCCTTCCTAACGTTTAGGACTGGAGTCATCGGGGCGCGGTGCGTTAATTGTGTGGTGCACTGGTGTTCCTCAAGTGGATTTCTCGACCTACGAGTGTATTATGTGACTCATTGCATTCTTTATTGAGGCCGGGCGCTGGTGGAGGTCGTTAGTGTTGGAGACCCTCAGTGTTGACAGACTCGGGGCTGAAAAAGCCGAACACTTTTGTAGTTCAGTTCAGGGCAGTCCATTCGAGTGAGTTCATTCACCCGCATTCCTCGCTCAGTTGTGTCCATGTAAATAAACCCAAAAAGAACGCGGTTCCTCACTGTTTGGAAATCAGCAGCTATGGGGATGGACGGCCGGAGCCAGCTGCCTTACGTGGCCCGCCGAAGCACACTCCTTACAGTTGGTTGGCAGCAACTAGATGATGCTTGCGACATGGTGCTGTGTTGTGGTGAGTGCTTGGTCTTTGCTTTGACTTGCCAGGCTTCATTTGGCGTTTACACTTGAGTTGTGGAGAAACTGGATTGCTTTATTGTGGGTTAGGTAGATGAGCTAGTTATCCGTAGCAAGCGAGTTTGAGGGATTGACAAAATATATGTGTGAACAGGACCAAATGAAAGCAGCAATCATGGGGCTAATACTAATGCTCAAATAATTACCCTGTGGTTGTGTTTGAGCATCTAGGCATTAAATAGAAGAAACAATGCCAAGGATGAATATGTATAATCTGAATGTTCAATAGGCCAATGAGGAGAATATTAAGGACGCGTTAGAAGCTCTCAAAAGGTTTGAGAAGCGAGAAAAGAAAAGATAGGAGAAACAAAGAGAGGAACGGGAGTTAAGGACAATGGAGATTGAAAATGAACGTACACGCTTAGAGCTGGTTGTAGCGCTTGGGGTGGTGATTGAACGGTGGAGTGCGTCAGATACGTACCACATGAGCAGGCCATTGCCAGAAAAAGAAAGCGAAGGACATAGGAAGAGGATACGAGCATTGGTAGATAGACTGGAAAGTTGAAGCAGGAAATCAAGGCATGGGGGGGGGGGAGTGTTCAGCTGTCTATAAGTGTACCGCACGAAGGGTGCGAAAACGTGGCGTGTACTGTGCAGCGTAAAGTCACAGAGAACGCCGCTTTTCGTGAGGTACCACAATGGAAAGGTACTCGTCACTACGAGTGCAAAATGCGCACTGAACCAAATAGTGCCAGACTGAACAAAGCGATTTTGTGGTCTACCATTTCGTCAAGGCGGCGCTCGTTTCTAAACAACTAGGGAGATATCGAGCCGCAATGGAAGGCCATTTCCAAGGTAATTAGCGGTATACCTACCGTCTCGGTGAACCACCTCGTTTCGCTTGCACCTTTGCTCTTCACATCCAGGCCGTCGAGAAAACCCATTGCACATATAAATGCGGTACATAAAAATAGAAGTCTTAATATCGTAGCTAAAGACAAGGGCTCTATGATGAGCTCGCGTATGATCTCGAACGGTGCCAGTGACTGCGTCCACCGTGATACGCCTATGCTCGAAGTCGTGAGTGAACACGAGCTGTTGCGACGTTCGTCGCTCGCAAAGGCATAGTTTTACAGAGAATATTCTTATAGAACGAAGCATCGCTGTACAATTGGTTGTGCTCTGCTCAATGAAGAAGGTACGATGTCTTTCGCGCACGGATGCCGAGGCGCCAGATGTGGGAGGAACATGCGCTTTGACTGCTCACTCACCCCATGCGTCCTCAAATTTCGTACACCGCGTCCGGTGTCGCACGTCGGATCTGATGCCGAATCGGATTACGTGTCTCGCACTTTAAACGTACATATCAACGCACTACTCCCTGCAGGAATTCCTAGACATCCTGATCACCAAGATGTGGGAGCGCCTTTCGAACCACGCGCAATCGTGGCGGCCTTACGAGGACAAGCGCAGGCTGCAGAAGCCATCTGAAGGACTACGCTACGCCTACCTGAGCAACACACTGGTCGTGATGCAGGACACGACCGCCAGTTCGCTGTTCTACTCTGGCTACGCCAGAGGCTGCGTTGAGAGCGCTCCGAGCTTCGGAGGCCTTGCCACTGCCTTCCTGTAAACCGCGCTGCGGATGTTCGATAGTAAATGAGTTTCGTACAGTACACGCGCTATAGATTCTATCAGAGTTTGACGAAAAAAAAGACACACGGGCAGGGATCCATACGTACATCCCCTAGCTTCATCGAGACCTGCCCCCCTCGAACCCCACAAAACAAAGTGAAATTTCCACATTAGTCTCCCTTCCGCTCTTACAGACGGGCCCAGCGACTTCTTCCTATTGGGATTGGCTACAAAATACGTCTTCCTCGCATAAAAAGTATTGATTATATTAGGGGCGAATTCAGCAAGCTTTTGCAAACTCACCACATGAATACA
The DNA here is from genome assembly GCF_013339695.2 of Rhipicephalus sanguineus. Lineage (NCBI taxonomy): Eukaryota > Metazoa > Arthropoda > Arachnida > Ixodida > Ixodidae > Rhipicephalus > Rhipicephalus sanguineus. The sequence goes on from NC_051184.2 coordinate 56,505,287, forward strand.
TGCATACGTGGGTCAAAAACGCCTCAAATCGTTTACAAAAAAATTAACACCATCTTCCCAAAGGGAACCCTGATGGGATGCGAAACAGCAGCGTTGTGCACGGGTGGCGTCACGGGTTGAACGGCGCTAACGCGGGTGCTGCGGTGGGCGCTGGAAGATTCGTCTGAAGCGATGGCTGGCGTAGGTCTTGTCGTTTCTTAAGAGTGGACACGGGCGCTGGACCGGACCTGGTGCGCGTTTCGCCTTGGCTACCACGGCCTTGTGAACGGTGAAGTGCACGCTGAGAGGTTCCTGCAGACATTCGACGTCGAAGTCGGCAAAGACCAGATCGATGCACGTTCCCCTTATCGTGGTGGGTAGTTTCCGTTCCGCCGACACACACTTCAGCGAGTGCACGTCACGCATGTAATCGACGAGCCATTCTTCTCCTCCTCCTCTGACGTGAACGTAGAACTCTCCCGCGACTATAAGAGGCGCGCGTCTACACGCCTCTTATAGTCGACATGGCGAAGTGTTGGGCGAGCAGGAGTCGGCCCAGCTGGCGACGCATTGCTAGGCGACGCATAGTGAGCGACATCATTTGGCGATGTTTTTCTCCACACACCGAACAGCCTAACCTCCAACATAAATGGCTTCACTGTTAAAGAATTAGTGAATAAGGGTGCTGATTACACGGAAATGAAGCAATTCGTAGAAATTTTCTGAATGTAAAAAACAAAATGAATTTTATTTCAGATTTTTAGTTATTACAAGAGCTTTAAGCAATTTTAATAGGGACTTACTTTTCTACCTGGTGTGTATATATAACACATACATATATATGGGTCCGTCTCCCAGATAGTTTTAAACTTTCGCTTGCTTCTTTTACGTTTTGGTATACCACGTATGTGTAAAGCTAAGAACATCCTTTTTATGTGTGCTCAGAATGTTTTGCTACGTCCTGCGACAGGGTTGTATGCATGAGTCGTATTGCGTTGATTTAGAAGGATTCGTTTGTGGTCAACTTATATGTGCCAAATTGAGTTCGGCCGATGCGTTTGTCAAGGCCCGCGCCATTTGTCTTAACCTGTGTCTCTCCCCTTCATTCCGCATTTTTCAGCAGTAAAGCGCATCTGTATGGTACTGCTCATCTTTCTCACCTCGAAGTTTTCGCCGCCGAACATACACCTGCACCTTCGCAGGGCATTCGTATAGACGAAGGTCAGGCGAGGGCCTGGATGCGTGCACGCGCCGAACGTCAGCTGTACCGCAGGCTCCGGGGCAGCAGCGGTATCGGCGAGAACATGCTGCAAGCGGGCAGGCTGCAAGTCTCCTGGCAAGCCTAAAAAAGTGCCTCTACGAGGTAGTCACGTCCAGTGAGCCTACGAGTCTGATCCGACATCTGCGTTCTATACTCAGTCTCTCCCTTCAGGGATGCTTTTAGGCTGGCGTACTTCATTGGCCCCCACTTTACCAGTAGTCGGCTACAGCCTTAGAAAGCAACGGAACTCCCTGCTTAAAGGAGGCTGGATATTAGCCTGCACTGGTGGGCGCGCAGTTTTATCTAACCACGTGAGCCGGACGGCCGGTGGCTCCGCCGTCCGGCTATTAAAGAGAACTATTTCCTGAGTGGCCGATGCAATTTGCGGTTGCGCTTCTGTCATCCGTGCTGGGACTCTGCTGTCTTCGAAATTTACAGCCGGCTGTCACCCGCAGATGTACCCTTATGGCTATGACAGTTTGCTGACAAATACAAGGTCGCATGTTTGATACACGGCCGCAACGGTTGCATTTCGGTTGATGTGACGTGTAATAGCTATTAGTGAGTACTCTCGCGTGCTTAGATAAAGCTGCACGGTTAAAATTCTTGAGTGGCGAAAATAATTTCAAAAATACGCAATGAAATTGATCTTTGCATCGGCGTTGGTTGGTTAATTCCATCCTGGTTGATTCACTAAGGACTATTCATTAAAACAGTGTATTAATAAAAAGGAGGCGCAATCAACAGCTTGACCGAATTTGATGATAAATACAACGAGAACCACAATGCAAGTGAACACTATACGAGTGAGAGGTGCGTAGTTCGTCACGAGAGTTCGATTCCAACCCGAGACAACTTGAAACGCAGCCTAAGGTACAGACCCTCTTAAGTACTAAAATACACTATCCAGGTAATTATACAGCAATTGTACAAGGCCAACTAGGGCTACAGAGTACGACCTCTGCGCCTAATGCAATGTTCTTTTTAACACGAAAGTGTTTTAGGCAGGGGAGCACGAGGACTAAACTGACGTATTTCCCTCGCGGATTTGACGTTGCCAGAATGTACACTGCCGGATGACGGGTAAAAACGGGAAGAAAAATTTCATCGACGCGAATCATCTGGGAATGGAATCCACGACCTCTTATTCCGCGACGACCGAGAGATCGTGGACGATACATGATGGGTGCTCTACCCACTGCACTGCGTCACGACACTAACGGACGCAAATAGAGAGCTATTCGGTGACTACGTAGTTCGGACGCCTCGATGCCAGCGAAGGAACGCTGGCCTCCCTGGCATCGAGGATGGCATCCAGGTCCAGCGGGTGGGTCCGTAAGTCCAGCGCCCCCCTGGCGACCGCGGCGCGTGTGGTTTAGTCAGAAAGGACCAATTGGTCCTCCGGCATAATGCTAGCAAGCCACACCTCCCACTGCTACTGCCAGAGTTGTGTCCCGAAAGGAGGGATTGAAATTTTGTGGCCGATTCTGAGACAACCAAGAGATGGCCGCCCTCCACGCCTTGTGCAAGTGTTGGGATACAAGGTGGGGTATAAGTGGCGTAGCTAAAGAAAATGCGGGCATGTACTTGTTTGGAGTCTGCGCCAGTCCCAAATCTGGGATGCGTCCGAGAATTTATCTGCAAAGCTACACCGTTGCCTTACGCGTCTTCGCGCTGCTAAGCTGTCTTTCGGTACAATCGGGGACTTAACGAGAGTGCGTTACGTCGCTCGGATGCTATATTCTCGATCGAGGCAGTCAGCCCTCTCATTCCGCATCACTCCGGCGTGCGCCGGACATCATGTAATGTGATGGTGCGCCTTAAGTTTGTTCCTGGTATTGGCATAGGGGCATTGGGGAGGGCTCTTGTCAAAGGGAAGCGACATACTGTCTGCAAGTAGGTTAGTAATAAAGCAGAACGCCCTTTGCACTCAGCGTCCCGTATGGGCAGAGCGCCTGTCCGGTCGCGGCAGCCCCTACTGTGTCGACTGCGGCGACATGGAAACACTGGAACATCTTCTCCTACGTTGCCCAGCCTTCGACGCAGACAGGGCCGCCCTGCTGGACGTCTACGGCAGACTCGGCCTTCCTAGGAGCACCACTTCGGAGCTTCTCTTCCCCGAGTGCCGTCGTTGAGCACATCAAACGCGCTCTCTCCGCGCTGCTGGACTTCATCACCGGCACCGCGCTGCGTGCGCGTCTGTGAGTAGACATGCCCCACAGCCTGTCTGTTTGCTTCGCGCACGCAGTCCACTCACGTGGTGTTTGTTTACACGCACCCATGAATGTGTTTTTTTTTCTTTTTTTTTGACATCGACGCGCCTCACGGCCCGTTTGTGTGTGTGTTTCGGCCGCGCTGAACTCTTCTCCTGCCCGCTGGTGACGCGCGTTTGTTTACATCTGGCCTGCGGACCTGCTTGGCGGCTTTTCCCCTCGGCTGCCGGCCTCGCGGGTTTCCCGTCCGGTGACGCACGCGCGAGCAGAACGCTCTCTCCCTCCTTAACTTGCTCTTTTTTTCCTCTCTCTCTCTTCTTACCGCATCCTCTCTTACCGCTCTCTTTCACCCCCCCGCCCCTTCCCCCTGTGCGCTACTGCTGAGGTGTCCGGCCCTGTTCGAGACAGTTGCGGGGCGCACTTTTCTCTTCTTTTTCCCTTCTCATAATAATAATCACTTTCCCCCGCCACTCCCGAAGCCTGTGCTGCTCCCACTGACTCAGTTCAGACTGTTGCGGAAATAGTAGCTTGATCGTTTGTGGCTACCACTGCGGAATTTTTATTATCCTGTTTGGACATATCTGTGTAATAAAGCTCCGATTTGAAACCAAATCTCTATCCAGTTCCCGGGCTCATGCAAAACGCCGCTGTGTGTGGAATTCCTCGCTCCTACTTGTTTTGCACCGGAGGCACAGAGATCTGAGCTCGTATCTCTTGTTGGAGCAGTTCTGTTTTGTCTTTACAATGCGCCTAATCTGAGTAGATAACCAAATTGACTGAGGAGTGTTCTGCCTTGCACCGTATAACTGAGCCTTTCTCGTTGTGGGATCAGTTTTGCAGCTATGAGTTCCTCGAACGTGTTGCGGATACCTAAAGCCTCAAAGAATGTCGTGCTAGTCCACATCGGTAGACAAAGCGCCGCCTTATAAGCTGTCCGTATAAGGGCGGTAAGTTGAGCTTCTTCTGACTTCAACACTTTTCGAAAAGAAAGAATGCCTCCACGGGCCTTGGTGTCTCTTCGTCTTTGAAGCCTTTTTTGTTTCTGGCTATTCTGTTTATCATCGTCGCCACACTGATAACCGCTTTTGGAAGATTTGCGATCGTGTGCCCTACTCTCCCTTTTCCTGTATTCATAGTCCGAGTATACGAGCTTTACATACTTTCGCCATTGTTTGGCTCCCAGAGCGAGTTTCATCGGAGATGAATCAACCTTGAGGAAAAATGGGGCTCTTACTCGGATCACATCGGACTTTTCCGGAACGCAAAACGGGCCAGCTTTTGCCACATGCTCTTCTACAATATTTTTGCGTTGCACAGGCTTACTCACGTTCTCCTCAAGGTCCCTGCGTTGTCTAGAGAATTACAACTTCTACGAGAATCACATGCCCTAAGTTAGGGTTCATGTTGTAACTTGTTTATCAAAGAACCATTTCACATCAGCGAGCCTTGACAACTGAAAGATTCTAGCCGCTCTTGCGTACATCTTCGATGGGCCATCGTCTTTGCTTTGTGCACCTGCATAGTGTTTGTGCAAGGTCTTTTGATTGACTACACAATAGAAGCTTTCGTAAGAAACGTGTCCTAAACTTACTGTTATCAGACGCTCTTATGATGAAAAGATTCAGAGCCCTTCGGTTACTGTGAAGACGGAAGCCAAGGAAGGCATCTGCTGTGGCTGCACGGTCTGCGGCAGTGGCCTCACGATGTTTTCTCGTCCATTCGTGCTTCTGTGCTCGGCAGCACTCCTTCGTCGTCCGAGCTAAGGACACGCGTTCGTCACATAGCGAGTCGAAATGGCACCTGCTGATATGTCGAGGTGCTGGGGAGAAAGACGTTTAATACTGTAGTTTCTGTAGCCTACCTGCTGATATAGCGAGGTGCTGGGGGAGGAAAGACAAATTCTGCAAATTCTGCAGCCTATAAGGGATGGTGATAACCGCTATCGCGATCTCTACGTCACCAGAAGAAATGGCACAACGATTCGCGGGAAGTTCTGTATACCGCGATACTTTTGGAAGAGGGATCGGAGGTGGCGAAGGGTCGAGGGGCACCAGTGGCGAGGGGCACCAGTGGCGAGGGGGGCGATGGAGCAGGAGAACCCGTGGCTAGGGGCGCCAAAATTTGCTCTGCGCGTCTTTCGTTTACGGAGGCGGTGCGCGCGAACTTAGCCATATACCGGTTCGCTGTAAAAAGCAAGAAGGATAAATCCTACATCAACAAACTCAAGGTCAACAAAAGCCGTTACGTGACTGTATGCGAATAATAGCAGCTGAAGCACAAGTTACACTGAGGAATGGTCATGTGACGCCCTCTTCTCCAGTGTGTGTCAATTTATGCTGGTTATTCTACATCAATCATTTGTCCTATACAAGAAAAGTCAAAGTGTTTGTGTTTTCTCTTTTCCGATCCGCCAGTGACTCGACGTTGGGTGGGGCGCTGGACATAGCCGACTCGCACGGCAAGACCCAGCGCTACACGTTGGACCAGCTGTTTTTCCTGACCTATTGCCGCCGCTTCTGCAGCAAGCAGACGAGCTGCAACTCGGCGGCGCGCAGCCTCGCCGACTTCGGCTCCGTCTTCGGCTGCGCCAAGAGACGTCCAGAGGAAGACGAGCTCAGTCAATACCGTTTTTTCGCTTCGCACTAACTTATTAAAACGCGCATTGATAGCCACTCTGCCTTACATTCTGTGAAGATGGGCGACTTTACCAATAAATAACCATTTATTTATTTACAATATTTCAAATGCCCCACTGAAGGTGTTTGCACGAGAGGTTGGCTATCACAACGCGTGAAATGCGCAGATGCACTATCGCTGCTTTTAAGTTGATGATACGGGAGTGGTGCACAACGTCTGGAGTAAGGCCATTCTAATCTCGTGCAGTCTTGACAAAGAAGAGTGAAAGGTGTTCTGTGGTTTTAACAGTTCGCGGGCACACAGCTTTCCCAGGGTTGATGTGATCTCAATGACGAAGCTTAATGGCGGGCGTACGAGGTGACGCGTGATAGAACTTAAGGAATAGGCACAGACGAGATATACAGCGGCGTTAATAAATGCTAGAAAGATTAGCATGAGATATAAGTTCGGTTACGCTTGATTGGTATCAGTAATGTGAATAGAGGAATCTTGCTGCAAGGTTTGCCACAGTTTCTAGTGTTTTAGTGCTTTTCAGAAGACCTCTGAATTAGCTCCAGCGATGGTTATTTTTTATGGTGGTAGCGATCACATAGACCTGCGCGGGCACTCTTTCGCCGTCGGTGTCGGTGCCGCCGTGAAGTTCCTTATAACGTTCAAATGTTTTATGTGCGGGCGAAGGCGTGCGCGGGCAGCCGACGACTGTGGCTCGTGCGGAGCAGAAATGCAGCCGTCATCTTTCGTCGCGTACAAGGTGCTTTGGGGGGGGGGTGGCTGCATTCCTCCGTACTTTTGATAAACCGGGCGCGGTCACTCGCATTTCGATGGCCATCGGCACACGGCTCATATCTTTGTACACGCTGTCTTTTCACCGCCAAATTTGCGCTGAAGCGATAGACACTACGAAGATCAGTTTGCTCTATGCAGCGGCCGCGTTTCCCTACGCCCTTATTTTAACGTGATAGCGCTATAGAGCTCTTTTCGCAAATCTAGAAAGATGCAAATAAAGTAAACAATAATACGTTAGGCTCGAGTGAGAATCGAATCGGCAAGGAGGCGTTCTACCGCAGAGGCGCGGTAATGCTTGAAACTGCTTCAAAAAAAAAAAAGACACACTATGTATGTCATCTAGTGGAAGGAGGCTCCTTAACGCATGTAGTATTTCTTGCAGAAGCGTAGAATCGCACCAGGCATCAAAACATGTGAATTGCGCAACTAGTGGGTCTTTGAAATGGTCCGCCCTCGATTAAGCGCCGAGGCATATTTATTCATCATCAGCTGCTAAAGCATCACCCAAGTGAGCAGCTGCGTTTACTCGCGTGTTGCATTATGGACGCGTAGTGGGTCCTTGGCTGATTTGCAAAATGAAGAATTACGGTGTACTGGGCAACTTAACAACTGTACTTGCAGTAGGCATTCTAAAACAGTTTCAAACGACCAATGTTTACGCACACATTCGTTCGCTTTCTTACGGCACGGTTGAGCCATGAAGCGAGAACCGAAGGCAGGCTAGCAATTGAGAATGCGATGCGCACAGGGCCCGATTGCGCTATCGCATTTAAACTGATCTGCACTTACTCCCTTGGTAATTTTGTACCCAGCAAAACTAAGAAATAAAGAAAATTGAGTCCCTGAATAACGAGAGAGATCTTACACTTAAAAAGAAAGCATAAGCAGTTAAAATGACTGCCTACCGTCCTTCATCGCGTTTCGGTTTTGTACCGCATAGAAAGCGTACCGTCTGAAGTGCCCAACCTTGCAGCTGGAAAGTGAGTAGACATTTTTGAAACAGAATTTTTCGATCTGCGTTCGGTTTTCTTTCATTGGCGTGAAACATGCCCACAACACTGATTGGTGGACGCGATGACGATTGTAGTGCCGGTGAAAATTAAAACCTAATGTATATGTGATTTCTGTAGGAATACTTTATTTTCGCTGAACACTACTGTAATGAATGTAACAGTCCTTTTCAGCGTGCTGAGGCTAAATGAAGGCCTATTATACGATTACGGAAGACTTGTTTTGCTGTAATCGCAGTCTATGCGTTATTTTAGTACTGCTGCCGCAATCCAAGCGAAGTCGATTCATCAAAAAAGAATAAATGCACGCAGCGCAGAACATGTGAGACATCCTAACAACAATACAGCGGCACAGTACGACCAGCGCGGAGGGCCGCATGGCATAGCGCATGAATTGAAACAGATGAAATCGAAACGGCAACGCAAGCAGCGCCACCGGGCGCCTTTTTGGATGCGCGAGAAAAAAATGCAAAATATTACTCTCTGACGCAACCGAAAGCTGCCTCAAGTGCGTAAAATACAATTTCAAGTTACACATGTTTGTTTTTAAGCAGAATCAGTCCACCTGCGAGGATTTTCTTGTCCTACCAGTAGATTGACCACATCGCTGTTGGGTGACGCTAGTGGCCATTCTTTCACGATTTTCAACATCAAATTAGAAATATAATTCCTCTTTTATAGGGCAAAAGCATGCTCGTTGCCGCCGATGTGACGAACGATCTTCTCATTTTCACCACAATCAGAAAAAAATTTCCTAGCAGTAGACAGTACTTTAAAAAAAAGACGAAATCTACAAACGTTATTCATACAGTCCGAATGGCCCTTATTCAAACATTAAAACGTTCTAAATGGCATTATTTCAACACAGCTTACGAAATTTTCTAATGAAATTCCCTGAGGAGATCTAGGATTTCCTGAATCGGAAAAACAAGTCTGTAGACGAGATTAAAATTGATGACATAGATGCCATTGCGCAGTAATTTAATTTGTGTGTTCACAATGTGTTTTCCGCTCCTTCAGCAACAGTTAGTCCTAACTCCGTATCTTGCTCTAACTACGAAGATATTGTGTCGCTACCAGGTTGTGTAGGTATGCTTCTCACGTGAAGACAAAAGCATCATCTGGTCTTGATAACGTACCAAACGCTCGCCCCATTGCTTGCAGACATTTTTCGTGCATCTATATCATGTGCACATCTACCGGTTGACTGGGGAACAGCACGTGTGGTGCCCGTACAAAAGAAAAGGGGACACCGGGCTGATTAGAAATTATTGACCGATCTCACTTTTCCTGCTGTAAGATTCTTGAACATATTGTCGCTAATTACGCAATTAAATTTTAAGATAACAGTGTTCCTTCGTGATTCAAAAGGGATATAGTAAGGACCTTTCTGCGGTCGCACAACTGACCACTGTAAATCACTGTGATTCACAGTGGTTTGCCAGCGGTTTTGCCAAATCTAGTCAAACTGACGTTTTTTCTTGGGCTTTCAAAAAGCGTTCGACCTTGCTTCACATAGAATGTTACTTTGTAAGCTAAAATGCATTGGCCTCCCCTCTTTCGTAAGTACCATTATTTCTGCTTGGTAACGAACTCAATCGGTATCTATTAATGGTCGCCGCTCGTGTCGTTTGCCTGTCACTTTGTGGGTTCCACAAGGTTCTGTACTGCGACCGCTCCTGTTCTTGCTTTTTAATAAGGATGTTGCTAACGTTGGAAGAGATCCAGTTAAAATTCGCTTATTTGCAGATGACTGCTTATTGTATCATGTTGTGGTGGTTTGTCGAGAGGATAAGGAACTTCTAAATACTAACGCCCATGAAATTTATTCATGGTGTACACAATGGGAAATGAAGCTAAATAAAACAAAACCGGTATGCATGCATATAACAAAGATAATACATAAACGCTTGTTCTCTGATAGTCTTCCTGCTCATCCTCTACTTAAAGTAAAATGTTATAAACATTTGGGGGTGACCGCAAAGAAAAACGTCACTTAAAATCTCATATCGCTAACTTATGTCGATATTTTTTTCTTAAACTTTGCCTTCTGCGAGACATATTTAAACAGACGCCTCCAGAAACTAAACTTTATACAAAGCACTCATTAGGCCTAAATTATAACACGCATGTACCTCCTGGGATCACCACACTAACCATAAAAGCGATGCACTTGAAATGGTTCAGCGCAAAGCTATCAGACTTATTTTTTCTAAATTCCGTACTACCTACTCGCCAACACCCATCACGCATACTCATGGAATGCAAACATTAGAATTAAGATGATATATGGTCAGGCTCAAATTTCTTTTTCTCCTAAAAATAATAAGCTGTCTCTCCATTCCACTGCATACCTGCGCCAGTTAGCAACAAGGCTAACCAGACACCATCACTCCCATTCCTTAACTCCACATCAAACAAGAACTAACACTTTCAAATTTTCCCTTTTTGCTCGCAATATTGAGCATTGGAATGCACTACCATTATCGTTGATTTACTATGTTAACTCGATTGACACAATTATTTTTGAAATGTTAATTTTTAAATTGAGATGTAAGTATTTGTTGAGTTTTCGCCTTTCAGAATTTTGTGATTTCTCTTGTAATTATATCCCACCTGTGTATGCCTTGCAGTATCTTCTAAACAAATAAAATAAAATAAAATGAACGCGCACGTAATAGTAAGTAGGACCGTCCAACGAAATGCGGCCCTCGAGGCCGAGATTCGATCCTTCTACTTTCGGGTCAGTAGTACAGCGCCATAGCCAGTAAATCACAGCTACGGGTCAGCAATGTCCTTGTTAACATATATTATTACTACTATGCTAAAAACGCGTCATACTACCGTCTTTTGATCGTAATTTCATTACCCGAGAATATTAATCGTGAGATGGTCGAAATAACTTTCATGTGCAGTAAGTTTCACAGAAAATTTCATTCCCTTGTCACAAACGACCGCTTGATAAGGGGCGCGCGCGGCCGCTTTCAAACGGCAGCAGAAGAGAACGGCGCGAGGCGCTCGCCCAAGAGCGAACGACGAAAAAAAGAAGCGTCAAAAAACGGCGACGCGCCGCATCCTCCTCGCCACTCGTAGTCTCAGATCAAGCGCCCCGCAAAGCCTGGATGTTTCTAGAGGGAAGGGGTGACGAATCGCCGAGCGACGCCGCCACGATTCGAACCTACGAGAAAGCTTTCGCCCTTTCTCTAGCTTTGGCTGTGCTACACGCCGGAGAACGCTCCCAACGCTTCTATAACCCTGGGGAGAGGAGATAAAAGCGTACGACGACGATCAGTCTTTCAGGAGTGAGTGAGTTGGTCGGCCCGGAGATGGTGAATTTATGCGGAGTGTGGCTCAATCAGCCAAAGAAGACTTGTTTATGATGGTTTGCGGTCGGTCGATCGTTGATCTGGAGGAATCGGAGGACGACGCCATGTGAGCCGTGACAAGTTACGACGACGGTTGAACTACGACGATCAACGCTGAAGCTGGCGTGAGTGCTTCCTAGAAGAGGAGCATTCGAGTACCGTCCAAGAATTGTGGACTGGATACGCCATTGTATATTCAGGACTTTAACTTTCCTTGAATAGTTGTAATGCATGAGATTGCATTTGTAGCGTGTTATCTGTTTCTTTAGTTCCCTTTGTGTTAACACCGTCTGAGTTGTATTGTGAAGCTGTAACTGGTACCAGCCGAGTGTGCATGTGTTCGTGATATTTGTATTGCCTTAACAAAAAATATAGTTCGTTTTCGTTTGTGTTATCGACTCTCGGCTTTGATTCGGTCTTTGGACCACAACCGGCGTTCGCTGGCGCTCCAAAAGGACCAACACTAAATTGTCCGCGCTTTCGTGGTGCGTTTTCGGAGGGACGAGACGCCAGCCCTTAGATCCGCCCGGCGATTGCCAACCCGAATAACGGGATCATTGACATCCCTATAAAAGAAAAGTGTTATTTGTGGTGTGAGTAAATGATATTCGCCTATTAAGAAGACAGACTCACGTGTCAGGGACCACTGATTTTCGCACAGGAATACAAATTTCGTGTATCGTATGTGATTCCAAATCGTTGGTCTATGCCGACCGTAGCATTTCTACCGAAATCAAGGAACAGTGCTTCTAGCAAGGGCAATGAAATGCTCCAGTCACCAATAAATGCTCCTTCATTGTTTATTTATCAGTTATTTCGTCCCGAACACTATCCTGATCTATAGTCTTTACAATATTGTGTCATATACACTGGCCCAGGACCACCGCCTTCACAGGTGCATCCTGATGGACATGGTGGTCGGTGTTGACCGCACACCTGAAAGAGACATTGCGGTATACATCATCGACCAGCCTTGAACAAGAAAAACCCACGTACTTCTCTATTTTTACTAACTATAGAACGGCCATTTTAAAGGGCGATAGCCGCAAAGAGGCCGACCAGTTGCACTTATGTGACACTATTCTAACTAGTTCGTTCCAACAAGATGTTTATGAAAGCGTACAATTATTGTAGACGACAAGATAATGCGAAATACGACATCTAAGTAAAACTATTACAGTTTTGCGCTATTTTAATCCATTCCGTGGTATTGGCTGTACTAAAACCACAAAATCCCACTGAATTTCATTATTGTGCCATAGGCTCAGAAACGTCAACAGGGCATGGAGCACCACCGCATTGTGCATGCAAGTTTTTGTGAATGAATTCAACGCTCACGTTAAAAGCTAATAGAACTTTAAAGTATATGCATACACATGAATGCGTTTTGCAATATATATTACAGAAATTATAGTATTGTACATTCCAATAGTAATGAAGTCTCGGCTAAGCGCTAAATTCAGAAACACTCGATGCCTACTTAAGTGACTTCTGCGTAATATAAGAGAGCATATTCCATGACATGAACGGACTAACGGAGTGACGGATCAGCGAAGAACCCTACATGAAAAACAGTACTTGAATAATGCAGAAAGAGCAGCTTATCATGCACGCCAGCGATGGGGTGAAAATTTACTCGTTACCTTCCAATCTTGCTTGCAAGCACTTGCCGCCAGGACAGCTGCGGATATACTGCCCGTGCGGCGTGCAAAGAAGGAATGTATCTCAAACGAATTCAAGCTTAAGCAGCGCTAGTAACAATGGCTACATCAATTTCACGAATAACAAGTGTGGTGGTAAAAAAAAGGATAAGCCAGTTCCTCCACATCAAAACAGTCGTACAGCGAAGCTACTAGCGCGCGAAGTTATGTGATTGGCTATCGAGATGACGTAAACTGCGTCGGAATGCAGCTTGCCCTAAGATGCTTCTTTTTCTGCTTCTTCTCTTTCGTTTTCTCTCCCTTCATATTCTCCTCCAATTTCTTTTTATCTTCTTCACTACATGCCCGGTTTCAGTTCCCTACTTCTTATTCATCTTCCCTACGTGTCCGGTTTCAGTTCCATACGGTATGTAGGGAAGGGTGTTTCGGCTCCACTTACGTCGTCGGCAGTTTGTTTGGCTAAATGTTGCCTTCTTCATTTTTAGTGGACCGGTGGTGAGTAATGAGATTTACTCAACTTTAGTGGCTCATACCAGTTTTATGATGGCCCGTGACTTCATGGCACACGGCAACGATATTAGTCACTGACAAGCCGAGCCTCTAAGGTGCTTCGCACCTAAAAAACGACGAAGAGCATAGTAATCTGTAGAATATGCAGCGCGTGTTCGCAACAAAGAGGTCTTGTTCCTCTTGTTCTCCGAGCGCCTTGATGATGATAAGTGCTGAGAACTTTAGGGGGTCCAAGGATTCGTATGCTGTCTTCGCATGGCTTAACGCACGCAAAACTACGTATAATAATAGAAATAAAAGAGGAAGCAAGCAAGCAATAAAAAAAAGAGAAAGAAAGAAAACAAAATAGGGAGAGAAATAGAAAGCGCGAAAAAGAACGAATTAAAGAGAGAGGGAGATATAAATCAGGATAAAGACAAAAAAAGAGAAAAAATACACGGGACAAGAGAAAAAGAAAGGATGAGAGAGGAAAGAACGACAAAAACCGAAGAGAAGCAAATAACGCTGCCCAGCTCCGCACTTTCTTTAGGCTTGGCACCCCTAGTGCAAAGATGCCTTAATTTTTTCAGCTCATTTCGCGTGAGGTGGCGCGCGGCAACTATGTTCAACGTGCGCAAATCTTATGATAAATTCAGACATTGAAAGAAAAACAATACCAGGCGAACACACTTTATTCCACAAGTGTGCGCATAAAGGTCATAATATAGAAAATTTGCTTAACAAATATCCAGATATCATTATATGAGATAATTAAATGCCTGCCTTCTGGCTGTACAATTTAAATATCTGCCTGAACGAAAATAGGATAAGCAGCTCAAAAAGTTGTGAAGATGTTATTTCAATGACTTTAAAAAAATTGTTCAAATAGAGAGATCTCCCATGCACCTTCCCCGAAAAAACGTAACATGCCATAGTATGTGTGCATTATATTTTCTTACAGAGCCTGGATTTTTCGGATCCAGCTGGGGTCACTGATGCGTCGGTCTTGTTTCTATCTGCATGAATCTCTGTACATCAGTATTGCCACGCGCGCTTACAAACTTTTCTTGGATGTACTCGGGTTTGAGCCTCAAAAACTGTTAGGAACGCTCGGCGTAGACCACGCCGCAATGTTTGGGAAGCTTCGTGTTTGTTTGATCCCATTCTGTTATGATTGCGTGCAGGACGCCAATAGTCAAGTTTATTCGAGAACTTACGCGGCCCCAAGAGAGGACGCTGAAAGATTCGATGACAACTTTATAAAAGAACACGCACTAAGCCGGTGATCGCATTACTCGATAGTCGACGACTGTTCACGCCGCTATCAGTCTAGAGACCGAACCGCTTGCACGTTGCATTCTCATTTTCCGGGCACAAGTTCGCTCGATTAAAAGGTTTAGTCTTGAACACGTCAACTGCTGCCTTCGTTGACATCATGACCACATGACATCTGGTAGAAGTGCTACTTCGATCATGATCCGGATGCCCCCGCGAAGCGTTCACTCAAGCCCAAGCTGCGAAGAAGCCGACGCTAACGACAACTCAGATCGTCGAACAAGCCGCAGACATAAGGGACTACAGCCAGAGTACAGGCTGCTTCCCGAATTCACCAGGCAGTCAAAGACTGTGACATCGAACTCGTCGACAGCAATGATAACCGCTACAGTAGCCCTTACATCGATCCGACTACTTCAACTCAGAAAGCAATCAAGTTTCCGCGACTCATCACTCTGCTGTCTGGAAAGCTGGCTTGAAAGATACGACCACGTCGCCCTTTTCAACAACTGTACCAATGAAGACAAGCTACGACATGTTTGTTTTTGCCTTGGAAGACGCCGCTCGGACACTGTTCGACAACCGAGAGGCCATGCTCACGACCTCGGTTATTTTTCGCGCAGCTTTCCTGGACACCTTCACGAGCGTCGCCCGTAAGGAAAGAGCCGAAACACTACTAGAGACCCGTGTACACAGTGCGTCGGAACGGAACAAAAACCGAAAATGAAAAACGAAAAAAAAAAGCCGGCAGATCCCACGCATTGTGGGAATCGATCTAATGCGAAGCAGCCAACAAAGAGCTGCATACATCGTCTTGCATGTCACTGAGGAAAATGCGTGTCATGGTTTTTATGTTAGCTCGTATTTTTTATGTTCGTCACACAGTAACGTCGCGCAATACCAACTTCGCGGTAGATCAAGCTGGCGAAACAGCCGCCAGCGCACCATGAGCGTGGCACCTAAGTCATGCTGTACATGACATGTGTGTCATGACTTTCATGTTAACTCGTGTTATTTATGTTCGTCACAGAGTCTCATCGCAAGATACCAATTTCGGTATATATCGAGCTAGCGAAATGGCCGCCAGCGCACCATGAGCGTGGCACGTAAGTCATGATATACATGACATGCGTGTCATAATTTTCATGTCAATTCGTGTTTTTATGTTCGTCACACAGTCACGTCGGAAGACACCAATTTCGGGGTAGATCAAGCTAGCGAAACCACCGCCAGCGCCCCATGAGCGTGGCACGTAAGTCATGCTGTACGTGACATGCGTGTCATGATTTTCATGTTAACTCGTGTTTTACGGGCGTAGCTCCTCTTAGTCTAACCTTGTCACGTCTCCGTTGTCCGGCGTATCTCCCGGCAGCCGGCAGTAAACGGCAGTATCTGTCCGGTGGTGGTGGTGTGCGGCGCGACCACCCTTGCTGCTCATGCGCATGCCCTCTCCACACACCTCCTCTCCACTCCCCCTCACCATTCCCCATGTCCTCTACCCCTCTCCCCTTTCCCTATCTGCTCACCCTCTCCCCTTCCCCGCTCCCCATTCCCTCTCCTCTTCCCCTCTCCACTTCCCTCCCCCTCTCCCCTTCCACTGTCCACTTCACCTCTGCCTTCCCCTCTCCCATAACCAGTCTTAAAAACGGAGGGGGCGTGCACACATGAAGGCTCCCTAAAGACAATGCGCTGCGACAGCACGTGATATGTATCGCCCTCTCCTCTCCTACGCTTCCCCCTCTTTCTCCTCTCCTACGCCCCCCCCCTATCTTGCCTCGCGGCGCAGCGGCGCCGACGCAGGCAGCGTCGCGGCAGCGTGTTGATTGAAAAAACCGACCGCTCACGCTGCACAACCGTTCACTGACCACCCTGCATATATAGGCACTGGATTTTGACCTCCAAGGTAGTGCGTGTGTGCGATTTCTCCTGCGCGTGATTAAACAATGAAAATTCACAGCGTACATGTAAAATTAAAGTGAGCTGCAAGTCGTCATAACTCTCATCGAACCTTTAGTATAAACGCGCCCGATCTCACGTCGGTGATGATGTACTGGGCAGAATTTCACGGAAGATTCACGGTTTACCGATGAAACCTCCGCAGCTTCGCCACTCATCATCATTCACTCCGTGGATATTCTGTGATGTT